>NC_056726.1:800801086-800921086 GCF_019279795.1 Protopterus annectens
AAAACAAATAAAAAATGAACATAAGACAAAAGGACAGTCTGGGGAGTCTCTTACTCATCTGCAGACACAATTATCACTATACCACTGCCTGCACTGATTCAATAACCTTGTTCCTTGGTTCTCCCTCAGCAACACACCATCATTAATATGAATAGGCGATTTGCGACGGAGTGCAGCTGGAGTTTTTTGATGGGCCTGCATAGGGCATCTGTTTGAGGCCAGTAATCCTCTTTGTGAGGTATTTCCAGTTGTTGTAGATGTCTTGTGAGGTGCATATCAAAAGGGGCATTGTACTCTATAATGGGTCTAATGAGTGATGAGTAGAGGACAACAATGACCTCTTTTTTCCTGGATGAAAAACCTTTTGTGATGAAGTGTGCCACTTAGAAGGATTTCCTGACTACTTTGGTGATGTGATTATCAAAGGAGAGACTACTGTCGTGTCCCAAGGTCTCTCATCACACTTTCGGTGTCAAGTAGACTACCACCTATGTGGTAGCTCATGAGTACAGAGTTTTTACAAAGGGGATGACAATGCACTTTTTGGCATTGAGCTTGAGGCCATGGCTTTGACACCAGGCATCTGTCTCAGTGAGGCCCATTTGTAGGATGTCCACATCATTAGGAGTTTCGATTATGGCTCCTAGTTTGCAGTCATCTGTGAACTTCATTAGCCAAGACCTTCTGTGTTAGCCTGTACTTCAGAAAAGTAGATACCAAACAGGAGAGGACCCAGGACTGAACACTGTGGTACTCCACTTGTTAATGGTTTGAAGTTGGATTTGGAGTCTGCTACTTTCACAGTGTGGGTTCTTTCAGTGAGCCAGTTGGCAACCCATCTTGTGAGATAGGGATTTATACCTAGTTTAGTGAATTTATCTATAATTCCAGAGTGGGGGATGATGTCAAAAGCCTTGGCGAGATCTAGATAGCATGTGAACCACCTTACCCTCGTCTACGGCTTTGGTGACTGCTTTAAAGAAGTCTGTCAGGTTTAGGAGACATGATCTGCCTTTTACAAACCCAAACTGGGTGGAGTCACAGAGTTTGGAGATTACCAATGTCTTTGTTTATAATTATATGTTCCATGATGATACGTTCCATGGCCTTGCAGACCAGGCTCATTAGGCTAATGGGGCGGTAGTTCCCGGGGTCCGTGGTGGCTCCCCCTTAGTGGAGTGGGATAACCGTCGCAGTGCGCCATTCAGTGGGCTCAAAACCCGAAGTGAGGCTATGATTGAACATGGTGCTTAGGTAGGGTGCCATTTCATTCTGTAGTTCATGTAGAACGCAGCCTGGGATGTTGTCAGGTCCCATGGATGCTGTGTTCATGGCTTTGGAGAGTGTGGTTTTTACCTGTGCAGCCATGATTACAGGAACTTTGCATTCTTCTGGTATAAAGATGGACCCTTTAGAGGTTGAGAGGGGGGTAAAGTTAGCACTGAACTTGTCTGCCAGGATGTTGGCGATATCAGTTGGTTCTATATATTTAGTGCCATTGTGCTGTAACTCAGAGCAGATCTGAGTGTTGCCATTGAGATTCTTGACATAGCTATAAAATGCTTTGTGGTTGACTTTAGAATCAGCGGCGATTTTGTTTTCGTAACTAGCTTTGGAGGATTTTATGAGGAATCTCATCTTCTTACTGAGGCTGACCAGGGAGTTCCTCTAGTCATGGGATTTTACTCTTTTTTGCAACAGTTTCTTTCTTCTGTTGTAGAGTTTGTTTATGGCAGGGGACCACAGGATTGGCTTCCTTTTTTTGGACGATAGCATCTTGGTTCTGTTAGGCATAGCATGGTCCATGTACTCGTATAAGTGCTTATAAAGTGCATTTGTCTAGGATTCAGCAGTCGTCCCTCTATTGTCCGTCTGCATGGGTGTCGTGAGGTTTGCCACTTCTGTCTTAAGAAGTGTGAAGTTGGCTTTGGAGTAATTTTTTATGGTGGTTTCCCTAATGGAGTGTGGGGGCAGGATGTGGATGTCTAGGGTGATTAGCTTGTGCTCGGATCTGACCAACGAGGAATTGACCTCTGGTGAGGAACACTGGTCGCCCATGTTGGTAATGACCAGGTCTAGGATATTGCTGCCCCTGCTGATGTCTGGATAAGTTGATCCAAAGCATTGGAATTTATGAATTCCAGAAAACTTTGAGCAAAAGAGCTGGTACATGAGTAGTTTTCCCAGTTAATGGTGGGGTAGTTGAAATCACCCATTATTAGGGAGTGGGAATCCTGGGGCATGGTGGGGGATCTGTAGCAAGTTACAATTTGGACTGAGGTCTTGCCCAGAGTTAGTTGCACTGGGATAATCTCTGATGCATTATGCTGAGCAACTAGCCTGGAGGTGTGGATATCCTTAATGAATATGGACATGCCTCTGCCTTTAGTGTTTCGGTCCAGGTTAGGTGGTCGAAAGATGTGGTATAAATTATAGCCTGGTAATGCAGGGGTGCTCTCTGGAGCCTTGAACCAGGTCTCTGTCACTGCACAGATGTCGATGTTCTGCATTTTAAGGAGTGCCTCAAGTGAATGCATTTTGATGTTTAGACTTCTAGCACTGAGTAGCATTACCGACAGATTTTGCTTGCTTGTACCTGTTACGGTGGTGAATTTGTCATTTGAACCTTGACTAAAAAAGGCACAATAGGGTTGGCAAGAGCCTTAGCCAGTATCCGGAATCCCAAGGGCGACAGGTGCAGGCCATCCCTGGCAAAGCATTGTGGTTGTCAACCGTGTCATCCCAGGCAGACAGATACTGGATCCCCTTAGAATGACACCAGAAGCTTAGCCAATTGTTGAAGTCAATCATTTTGTCCTTGTACTGTGTTATCATTCTGGGTGATAGCAGGATGCTACTCAGAGCTAGAGTCACAGCTGCCTGGGCTACAAGATCGGAGAGCTCCTCCATGTCTCTCTTCATGTAATCCAGGGAAGTACATCTCAGGTCACTCACACCAACATGGACAATGACAGAGTCATATTTGTACTTGTTGTGGAGTGAGTGCATGCCTTATGTGGCAGATCCTGGCACCCGACAGGCACCTGACAGTAACTTTCTCCTTGTTTAGCCTGTTGAGTGGAACATCAGTGTGCCTGACTATAGAGTCACCTATGACTAGAGTGTTGGGTACGTTGTTATGCCTTATGGGCTGTGGTTCATAGGTTCATAGGTTCATACTAGGCTATCTGCCCTAGGGCATTTATATGCCTAGCCAGAGTGTGTTTGGCTTTCGCCACACATTTTAAATTAATTTTGCTATGCCCTTTTTTGAGGTTAGTATACTGTGCCTGTGTCTAACTGTGACACAGAAGTGATACCCGGGGTAAACCTATGATCCCCCATCCACTCATCAAGATTCCTCTTGAAGAGAGTCAATGAGGGACTCTGCCTAACCTGGACTGGGATTTTATTCCAGAGTGAAGGGAGCCTCTGGGTTATGAATCTGTCCCTCCAGCATGTCCTATTTATTTCAGTGCTGAGGTTCAAGTCTCTCGAGCTCAATGGGATTTGGATTTTCTGAGGTGCAGCATGTCCATTAATTCCGGGTTGGACATGGCTTTATACGTCAGGCACAGATCGCCTCTGAGCAGGTGGTATGCCACTGAGTAGAGCTAGAGTTTCTTTAACCGGGCAGCATATGGCATCTGTTTGAGCCCTTTGTTCCTTTTGGTGAGGTACTTTTGGGGTCTTTCCAGTTGCTGCAGGTGTCTGGTAAGGTACATCCCAAAAGGGGAGTTGTACTCAATTATGGGCCTGATGAGGGATGAGTAAAGAGGCACGATGACCTCCCCTGATCTAGATGTGAATCCCTTCATGATTAGGTGGGCTATATAAAATGTTTTTCTAACCACTTTGGCCACGTGGTTGTCAAATGAGAGATTGCTATCAACTTGGGTCCCCAGGTCCCTAATTAATTGTTCCGTACTTAATGGATTACCACTTGTGTGGTAATTTGTGGGCACTTTGTTTTTGCCAAAGGGGATGACTATACACTTTTTGGCGTTTAGCTTGAGGCCATGGCTCTGGCACCAGTTGTCCTTTTGGAGGATGCTTGTGTCGGCTGGAGAGTCGATTATGGCGCCCAGTTTGCAGTCATCTGAGAACTTGGTCAGCCACAGTCCTTCCGTGTTGGCCTGTACCTCTGAGAAATATATACCGAACAAGAGAGGTCCCAGGACTGAGCCTTGTGGGACACCACTTGTAACTGGTTTGGAGTCTGACATGGCTCCAGCAATTCTAACCATGTGGGTTCTGTCCTTGAGCCAGATTGCAACCCATCTAGTGACATAGGGGTTTATATTTAAGCTGGTGAGCTTATCTATAATGCCCGAGTGGGGTATTGTATTGAAGGCTTTTGCGAGGTCCAGGTAGGCTGTGTGGACCACCTTCCCCTCATCAATGGCCTTGGTGACTGTTTCAAAGAAATCGACCAGATTTAAGAGGCAGGATCTGCCCTTAACAAAGCCGAACTGGGTAGGATCCAGTGTCGGTAGGTCCCCAATATCTTTATTTATAAGGTCCATGATGATCCTTTCCATGGCTTTGCAGACCAAGCTAGTCAGACTTATGGGAGGATAGTTTCCAGGATCCGTTGAGGCACCACCTTGGTGGAGAAGGACCACCGTTGCTGTACGTCACTCTTTGGGTACATATCCTGTAGTAAGGCTGAGATTGAACAGTAGTTTTATGTTTGGGTTTAGCTCTTCTTGGAGTTCATGTAGGACACAGCCGGGGACACTGTCTGGTCCCATTGATGCTGTGTTTTTTGCTTTGTAGAGGGCGGCTCTTACCTGAGCATCTGAGATGTCAGGGGGGGCAGCACTCTGCTAGGATAGATATTTGCCCTTTTGGTGGGGAGAAGTTTGCGCTGAACCTGTCAGCTAGGATGTTGGCAATGTCTGTAGGTTCGGTGTATTTTTTTGTCATTTTGGACTAATTCTGAGCATATCTGGGAATTCCCACCCAGGTTCCTAACATAACTAAAGAAAGCCTTGTGATTATCCTTAGTGTCCTGTGCAGTTTTTCTCTCGAAGCTGGCCTTAGACGATTTTATGAGTGCCCGTAGTTTTTTGCTAGTACTGATCAGAGATGCATTCCCTTTTTGGGATTTTGCTCTATCATGTAGTAGCTTCCTCCTTCTGTTGTATAGTTTTTTTATGGCTGGGGTCCACCAGACAGGACGTCTGCCTTTGGAGGATTGGGTCTTGATTTTATTTGGGATTGCATGATCCATGCATTCCTGAAGGTGTTCATAGAATGCGTTTATAAAGGATTCTGCGGTCTGGGCCGTATTTTCCACAGGCCCGGGGGCTTTGAAGGATTCCACCTCGGTTTTGAGGAGTGTGAAATTTGCTTTAAAGAAGTTTTTCACTGTGGTTTTCTGGGCAGGGGGTGGGGTCAGGATGTGAATATCCAGTGAGATTAGTTTATGGTCTGATCTTACCAGTGAGGGTTACACTTCTGGTCTGGAGCATAGAGTCCCCATGTTGGTGATGATCAGGTCCAGTATGTTTTCCCCTCTTGTGGGAGTGGTAACAAGTTGTTCCATAGCATTTGAGTTTATAAATTTTAGGAACCTTTGGGCTAGGGTGTTGGAGCTAGAGTAATGCTCCCAGTCTATGTTTGGGTAGTTGAAGTCGCCCAATATAATGGTGTTTGGAGAGACCTTCATATTTTCCAGTGTTCTCAGGAAGGCCAAGTGGAGTTCCTGGGTTTGGGAGGGTGGTCTGTAGCAGGCTATAAACTGGAAGGCAGTTTTACCCACTGTTAGTTGCACATGGATAGTCTCTGATGCTTTGTGCTGTGCCACCAACCTGGAGGTGTGGGTATCTTTGACGAATATTGATACTCCCCCTCCTTTTGTGGTTCGGTCCAAGTCTTGGGGCCGAAAAGCATGGTATGAGGTATAACCTGGTAGTGCTGGGGTGCTCTCGGGAGCCTTGAACCAGGTTTCTGTTACTGCACAGATATCGATGTTCTCCATGCTAAGGAGAGTTTCGAGTGCATGCATCTTGAGGTTTAGACTTCTGGCGTTGAGTAGCATTACTCTTAGTTTCTTATCCCTTGTGATACCTATGGAGGTGATTTTTTCTTTTGAGCCTTGCCTAAAAAGGCACTATGGGGGTAGCAAGAGCCTTTGCCAATATCCGAAAGCCCAGGGGTGATAGGTGCAAGCCGTCCCTAGTGAAGCATCGTGGCTTGTCGAGCATGTCATCCCAGGCTGACAGGCAATGGATCCCCTTTGAATGACACCAATACTTAAGCCAATTGTTGAAATGGATCATCTTGTCTTCATATTGTGGCATTATTCTTGGTGAAGGTAAGATGCTATTCAAGGTCAGGGTCATACCGGCCTGGGCTACATGCTCAGAGAGCTCCTCTATGTCTCTTTTCATGTAGTCCAGGGAGGTATGTCTCAAGTCATTCACACCAGCATGGACAATGACTGAGTCATATTTGTACTTGCTTTGGAGTGACCTGAGTGCTTGTGTTATGTGGCGGATCCTAGCGCCCGACAGGCAGCTCACCGTGACCTTCTCCTTGTTCAGCCTGGTGTGCGGGACGTCAGTGTGCCTGACGATAGAGTCACCTATTACAAGTGTATCAGGTGTGTTGTTTAGCCTTAAGGGCTGTGACTGTTCGGCACACTGGCTTTGTGAGCTATGTATTGCACGTGTTTTGTTTTGGGGTAGCGGTTGCTTGGGTGTCTGCTTTGGAGGTCTCTGCTGCTTAGGCGGATTTTTATTTAGATCCTCCGAGTATGTTTTTGTGTTTTTATGTGTTTGGTTTGCTGTCGTGGTAGGTCTATGTAAGACTGGAATTGTAGTGAGTGTGGTTTCCTTTTCCTCCTGACTGGTTATGCCAGTACTGAGTTGAGAGAGCTTAGCTCCAGTTTGGCTATATGGTTGCATCTCTCACATGTGTTGGAATGAGGAGAGGGTTGTCTGTGTACATGAGGCAGTTGTAACATTGCCTCAAGATTCCCAGATTCACCAGCTGGACCGGAGTGGAGATTGACAACTGACCTTTGGACATGCTAGAATAGTATTGAGAATTCCTTTATAATTGAAAAAAAGGGCCAATGGGGAACAAGATACTCAAGGGGAGTTTGTGAGGGTGTAGTGCTTTTAATTTTTCTAGCGCTGACCTATATAATTGCTTTAGTGAGCAAGTGCCAGGTAACTTAAATGCAATGTGCTACAGGTAACTTAAATGTAAAAATGACAAACAGTAACTTTCATTCAAGTGAAACAAGGAAATAAGTACAGTAAACAATGCAGATATCTCTAGGGATCCACAGAAGTGCTGAAAAGCCGTGTTTTAGGTGGATATAGCATGTCAGGGAAATAACAAGCAAGCAAACAACAAGCATACAAACAAAGCTAGATTCAGCAGGCCTGGATCTAGTCTATGCTACAGCAAACAAGGTGTACCAATTTCAGTAAGACACAGTTCAAATATGCAGGCACTATAAGCCTTTAACCAGAAATTCCCAGCTCAGAAGGGCAGAGTCCAGCCTCTCCTCCCACAAGAGTGCAGACCACAAACCTTCTTAATGTAAAATAACTGGCCTGAAGCCCAAGTGATTAAACCAGAACTAATACACTTTAAGAATAACAGACACTGAGCCCTCAATCAGCAGTTCCCAGCTTAGAAGGATGTAAGCTACCTGTCCTGCCACCACAGTGCAGGCCACAAACCTTCCTAATGTAAAACAACTGGTCTGAAGCCCAAGTGCTTGATCCAAAAGACTTAGAATGATAGCTACACTTTAATCAAGTTACTACCAAGCAGTAATAAATACAATTGAATACTTTAAAGAATGCCTAGATTAGTGCTCAAGTTATACAAACAAAGCTGGATTGAGCAGGCCTGGATCTAGTCTATGCTACAGCAAACAAGGTGTACCAATTTCAGTAAGAAACAGTTCAAATATGCAGGCACTATAAGCTTTTAACCAGAAATTCCCAGCTCAGAAGGGCAGAGTCCAGCCTCTCCTCCCACAAGAGTGCAGACCACGAACCCTCTTAATGTAAAATAACTGACCTGAAGCCCAAGTGCTTTAACCAGAATTAATACACTTTTAGAATAACAGACACTGAGCCCTCAATCAGCAGTTCCCAACTTAGAAGGATGTAAGCTAGCTGTCCTGCCACAACAGTGCAGACCACAAACCTTCTTAATGTAAAACAACTGGTCTGAAGCCCAAGTGCTTAAACTAAAAGGCTTAGATTGAGTTACACCAAGCAGTAATAAATACAACTGAGTACTTTTAAGGTGACGCAAAAGCAAAATAAAGTAGGAAGAAACACAAATACAGTAAAAGCAGATAATTTTTTTTTTTTTGAGTGGCACACTGAGTTTGTGGGCTGTGTGTCATTTGGGTTGTGTTGGGGGTGGTGACGGTTGCTTGCGTTTCTGCTTTGGAGGTCTCTGTTGCTTGGGCAGATTTTTATTGAGAGCCTCCGCGAATGTAGGCATGTGTTTTGTGTTTCTATGTTCTGTTTTGGTGGTGTAGGTTTTGCGGGACTGTGATGAGTGTGGTGTGGTGCAAGCGTTTACCTTCTCCTCTTGACTGTCTAGTCCAGTCTTGGGTGAAGAGAGCTTTGCTTCCAGTTTGGATATATAAGTGCATTTCTCACAGGTTGTAGTGTTGGGTGGTAGGAGGAGTGGGTTGTCTGTGTACATGAGCCAATTGCTATATTGCCCCAAGATGCCCAGATTCATCAGGTAGATAGGAGAAAACACCCGTGAGATGACCCTTAGACATGCCTGGATAGGTGCTTATTTATTAAGTACTAAAAACTGTTTTCCTATAGACAAGTGAGGAAATTGTGTATGCGTGTCTTTGTGTGTGTGTGTGTGTGTGTGTCTGTGTGTGTGTGTGTGTGTGTGTGTGTGTGTGTGTGTGTGTGTGTGTGTGTGTGTGTGTGTGCGTGTGCGTGTGTGTGTGTGTGTGTGTGTGTGTGTGTGTGTGTGTGTGTGTGTGTGTAAATATGTGCACATTAATACGTACAATACATGCCTGGGTTTGTATATGTGTGTATAATGCATGCTTATATATGTGTGCATATGCATAACCTGTGTGTAAATTGTTTATATAATAAACACAAATTATAATTCCAAGCTATCAAATAAAACTCAATATTCATCAAACAACCTAAAACAGCAACTGCCCTACTTCCATACTTCTATTACCCTCCTACAATCCATCCCCTGAACTACATAGGCTTACAAGAGCCCTGACTCTAACCCTAAAACTCCTTTCCATCTCCCTAAATCTAAATTACCTAATTGCTCTCTAACTCCAAAACTTCCCTCTCACTCGCTAAACCTAAATTCTCCTGTTGTTACCTGAGTGAAGAATAACACATTCCCATTTACAGCTGCATACAGATATGCACCCTTTTGAACAAACAATTTGACAACCAGTAAAACAGCTTTGGACCATTTCAGCAATGTTGCATATCTTGTGTTTGACAAAGGCAGATCTTCATAGGTTCATAGCCGAATAATCTTCTATGAACCTAACAGCTTAAGAGCTCTTACAAGCCTAGCAAATATAACCTGACTTTACCTAATATGTGGGCCGTAGAGGCAAGAGGATGGCATGGGTTTATGTGTATGCCTTTAGTATCTTACTGATTGCCCCTGTTCATAAGGGACATAGGCACTACCCCAGGTGTGAATTTTCAGTTCCCCATCCATTGAACTAAATTTCGTTTGAAGAGGGCCTGGGAAGGGCTTTGCTTAATGTGAATAGGAAGCCTGCCCTAAACAAGGGGAAATCTATTAGACACATATCTGCCTCTCCAGCATGTTTTGTTTGAGTCGCTGACTAAGTTCAGATCCCTAGATCGGGTGTCCCTCATGCTGTTTGACTTATGGATGTGTAGCAGCTTCACCATTTGTCATACCACTCTCTGAAAAGATGCCAACAGGTTCTTGTGTGCAGTGAGTCTCATTGGATTAAAACCTAAATTTAAAGCTTGCTTCTGATATAGGGGAAGTGAGTGAAATCATGTTACATTCTGTTAGGTTCTGTGATAAGTTTGCGAAGTCAGTAATGACAGTGGTGATGGTTACTTATGACATGTAGGCATAACTCATTATTTTAATTAGATTTTGCATTGCTCTAAACAACCTAGGTATGATTATGCCAAATTTCTTCCAGTAAGTTAACTGAATGTCAAATTCAGATAGTGCAGAAACCTGTACCATGAGGAGTCCTGAAAGTAAAGAAAACCCAGGATAATGACTGTATATTTCAAGTTGCCTACAAAGATATGATACAAAGTAAATATGGATGCTGGTGACAAGCACTAACCCTGTATTATCATGTACAAAGAGTCAGGGCCACTGCTTTTCTGGGAAGAATATTCTTGTTGGTTGCAGGTCTGTAGGGGCAGGGAACTCTTGAGTGGCAGGTACTGCACTACAGAGTTTTTGGTGGCACTGTGTCTTGAGATTTTATTCAGTATTTATGGTAGTGCAAATACTTACTGCTTCTGAGTTACTATAATATATGGTGGTAGGAAGGATATCTAGCACATAAATATGTATTGTGAAAGTGGTTAGTAGCATTTAAAGTTGGGTTTCTTAAAGTTGATGTCTCCTTTCTTTTCATCACTCCATTCTTGGAGCTATATCTTTTTTGAGGAGACTGATGGATCTCCAAAACCAAACAAAAATGCTGTTGATTATTGTCTAGAAATATTTTACAGCTGAATTGCTGCTGTCTTATTAGCTGCAGTGAAATCTGGCACAGCTTGTTACACCACCTTTGTAGAACGTGTGTGCAACTGAAAAGCAAGTAGTAATGTGAGCCCTTATTTTAAAGGAACAGAAAAGTTGAAGATTAGGCTGCACTTCTTTTTAAGGACTGTAAGCTGATGTAGCTCACATTTGTTTACATACTGATTTAAATGATTAAGCTATTGATTTGGGTACTTGTTGGCTATTTTAAGTCCAGCTATCTTTATAAACTTTTTTTTTTGTTTACATAGAGCAAATAGATGGCATGATGTTTATCAGAGAAGTAATATGAACAATGTGTCCCCCTCAAACGATGTGTTTATCCATTGGAGTGCCTTTCAGACAGGCTGTCCCACCAAGTGTGCTGCATGATTGAACATTTGATGTCAGTTTTATGTCTAGTATCTATTGATAGTTTTTATACTTAAATATGTGCTGAGTGTGATCATGTTCAGTGTTTTAACACTATTTTCATATTTGTTTGAAATTATATGGGTGGTTACTTGAAATAAAATACAGTCAGTGTCACTGTCACTGTGGGAGTGGGTCACTCAGGACTAAGGAACATAATTATCACATTATTTACTTGTGTTTTAGTTGCCGCTACACTTGATAAGTAGCCATTACTGGGGCAGCTGGAGAGAACTGAAGCCACCAGTGGCTATTTTTCTTTTTAGGAGTGGGAAAGGGATTACGGGGACACTGGTGTTTTAGGGAGGCCAGGTTCATTGTAAATACTAGCAAGTACCCCAGATAGTCTTGTACATATATCTGTGGGGTCTTTTTTTTTTGGGGGGGGGGTTCTTAAAGTACATCTGTGTAAGTCTAACTTACCATAACAGTAGAAGTTTGAATGATCACAGCTGTGGACATCCAAGGTATGGAGTGTTCTGTCTTCCTCATTTTTATGTTCAGTATAGAAAATGAGGAGATGGCTAATTTGGTTTAAAGTAAAATTGGATACCACTTTAGGCATAAAAAGAAGGATTAGTTCTCGAAGAAACCCTGTCCCCATGCAAAATGAGGTTTTCCATTTTAAGAACTAAAAGTCAACCAGATTATCTGGTTCAAATGGAGTAAGTGTTAGCTTTTTTTAACACAAAATTAAGATCCCAAGGAGGAACCTCTGGTTTACTTGGAGTCTTCTTATGCAAAACCCCTTTTAAGAACATTTTGACAAGAGACTACCTTGAAAGAGAATGATCTATGGGCAGGTATGCTGAAAAGGGAAATAAATGAACATTGATAGAGGAAAAAGGAAGGTCATAGTAACTCACACAAATATTGCCAAACCGGAGAACAGCTGGCCCTGAATGGGTGCTGGTTATGTTGATGGTACCAACATGAAAATCTTTTCCATTTGCTGATATATGATTTTGTAGCAGTAACAGGCTTCCTTACCTCAATTATTAGCTGCTACATGTGTTCAGTAAACAGGTTCCTAAACGGAATGAAAACCCTATTATCCAGGCAGTCAGCTGAAAATGATTGATGTCAGAGTGTATCAAACACCCTTGTTGTATGAGTAGATTCAGTCTGTGAGGAGGCTTGTGGTAATTTCCCTGGCCATTTCTGAAGTAAGGGAGAACCACAGTTGCCCGGACCAGAAGGCAGCCGCCACAGTGATTTTTTAAAATTTTGTTTAAGAAGAGACATTTTTATTGAATTATCACTTATGACACAGGCAATCATGCATTTATATAAATAAAACAAACCATGTTGATATATTTTCAGTTGCAAACATTATGTATCAGATATAAATAAATGTCTGTACAGTCATTATCAATCAAATATTACATAGCTCAATCAATTTGTGCCTTACCTTAAACTTAATTCCTCATACAAAACGTTATTCTCTATGTATTGTTTCAGCAATTCCCATTTGCTCCTATCCCCTTCTAAAGATTGCACTGCCAGTTCTTTTATCTCAGTTACTATATTCACTACTTCTAGTATGGGTGGCTTAGATATTGATCTCCACCTTCTAGTAATTGCCTTCCTGGTAGCCACCAGAATTAAACTCAGCAAATCCTCATCACATGCATCGCAACTCAAAAAATAATTTCCCTAGTTACACCATCCTGCTCACCAATTACTTCTGAAAGAGCAGTCTGCAGGAAAGCTTCAATGTCTGCCAACCCATCATCCTCCCAAAAACATGTTCCCAATTATCTCCATCCCCCCCATCACAGCCCCATCATCCACAATCCACCCAAAGGAAAATTCCACAGAGTCTGCCTTGGGTATGCAAACACTTCCAAGCAAAAATCCCAAAATCCTGTATTCTGCTGCATATTTGGGAGCCATACACACATCCTCCCATGTTTTTTTTTTTTTTTTTTTTGTGAATTGCTTAGCCGGTCTCTGTTCCCAATCCTCTCCAAACTCCTCCAATTGATTCCCATAGCCATCATGCAGTAATCTATAATCCCTACCATTCTTCCATTTTTAAACAGCAGCCTCTGTTACAGACTCCACCAAAAACTCTACCAGTGCTGGTCTTTCACCTAGAATCCCCCTGTTCCTGTCTCTCTGACCAAACTCTTTATCAGTCCTTGATAACGTAGGCAATCTCTAGCCTGCAGTACAAAAGTATTCCTGGCCTCCTCACATTCTGTTACTTTTCCCACTTCTGTTTTCTCCCAGTACCTTGGGTCCCACACCAGTTCTCTCCAGTAAATTACAGCCCCCTCCTGCCTATTCCCTGCACCTCCAACTGCATTCCGCCCTCCAATCCCATGCCGGGTCATTTCCTAGATCACCCCCTGCCACTTTATGAATACAACATTCTGTATGGCTATTGCCACTCTCCCCAATGATCTGCATTCAAAATCTCAGTCCCTTCCTATTTCCTAAGCTTCCCTCCACCATGAGCTAAAGCTTTCAGTGTAGCTCTAAAATACCCCTTCAAGTTAGGTAATCCCAAACCACACAGTTCATCTGGAAGGACCAGTCCACCTCACCTGACTTCTGCCCTCCTCCCTTCCCATATAAGATCCTTCAACTGCCTGTTAATTGCCATCCATAACTTCTCCTGTGGTCGACAAAAACGTGCCCGACCTGTGTACAAAAGCAAAAGGAATAAAAAAATCCTTACTGCCCATATTCCGCCATCCACAAAAACAGAGTCTCAATTTCTCAGCCCTTGTACTGTCCCCTGTTTCGTCTCCTCAGTCATCACAACAGAATCCCTTCCATCTCATACTCCCAAGTACCTCATTCCATCATGTCTTCAGAAATATGGACACCGCTGAATCAATTTGCTGTGAGTACAAAGTTTACAGATATTGCCTTTGCTTTATCTTCCTTACTTTTGTATTTCAAAAAGCTTTAAAACTGTCTTGGAATGTTCCACAACACTGAAATGTCCTCTTCTGATTTTATCAGATAGAAAATAATATCATCTGCAAATAAAGCCAGCTTTTCTTGATTATCATACCAATTCTATCCTTGAATTTCTGAGTCCATTGTTTTCCTGCCAGTGATTCTAAATATAAAAAGTAACAAAAGGGAAAGATAATACCCCTTCCTGGTTCCTTTTTTCAAACAGAACTTATCAGAGAGACCCCCCCCCCCATTTTAATTATCGGCTCTTTTCCCTTACATAACCACGTTAATTAACCTTATTATTGTTTCAGGGAATGCAAATGCTTTCCTTGCCTACTCATAAAATCCCAGCTTACTCTGATGAATGATTTCTCTGCTGCAAGTCCACCAACAATAGTGGTATTCTCTTATATTCTGCTTCCCTCTGGATCAGCATTGTTCTGTTAATGTTATCAAATATTTGCTACCCCTCAACAAAACCACACTTATCCATAGCTACCAATTTGTTTAACCTTTATATACATCAACACTTTATAATCATGATTTAGAATTGCAATTGGCCTGTATGAAGCAGGATCTGATGGGTCTTTATCACCTTTAGGTATTACAGTCACCACAGCTTTCTTTCAGGATGTTGGTGCTTCTTCTCCTTTTTAAATTACCATTCAACAAAACCTTTCTGATCTTTATCACTTTCTTCCCTTGTAGCTTCCAGACTTCCCCAGTAGTACCACCTGCTGCTGGAGATTGTCCATTAGAGTAGTTATATATCACCATATCTGATGTTGTCAATTTTCATTTTATCCTCTACATGTGTTCAGTTCTGAGCATCGTAACCGATTCAGCCGTTACTAGAGCTCGTTGTGGCCAAAACTCTTAAACTTTACCCTTACCCAGAATCCTCATCTCCAAATTACCTCAGATCTTGTTTGCCATTTTCCCTGTCAGAGAACTTCACCATCACTCTAAAGCTAAGTAAAATTTATAATTTCATTTTTCTATTTTTTTCACTCCTTTAGTATCACTTTTTGATAGTCGCTTTCTTAAAACCCTACCCACTGATATTTCTGTGTTGTTTGAATCTTTTCCCATCTTACATTCCTTACTTGCATGTTGGTGTAATCTTCTCTATCACCGCTGATAGACTTTTACTTCTTTTGAGTCTGAACCTTTCCTCTCCCTTTTACACTTCATGTAATCTTCTCTGTCATTGGAGATAGATTTTTCCCTTCACTGTTTTTTCTCGACTTTCCTTTAAAAAAATAAATAATATAGTTTTTTTTCTGTTTTTACTGTCATTTGTCTTTATGAGTGTTTCAGTTAATTGCTTCTCCTTTGTGCCATTACTGACAGTTATTTTTCCTTTGTCAAAATGGCTGATAAACCTAAGGTCCCATCTGGTTTCAAACAATGCCAGAAATGTGGACACAAGATACCAATGTCGGATACTCACCAACTATGTGCGCGTATTGCCCTGGCCCTGTCCATCTGCAAGAAGACTGTTCCATATGCCATGGTTTCAGTCACAGTGCACTCAGTCTTTAGCAGAGCCATATCTAGAACAGACAAAACAAGGAGCAAGACTGATGTGTCTTCCCTTTCATGTTCTTCGTGTTTCACTGTTGCAGTCATTACATTTGGGTAATCTGCTGGCAGGTTGCCCTCAGTCAGCCTGATTAACAAAGTCTTGGGTCCTGTGTCAGTTGCTGTCCCTTCTTCCATGACGTCAGGTCGTCAGAGGTATAAAACATGCAGCTGACGCCATTACATCAGTCTCTCTTGCCGCGCGGTGCCAGAAGCCGAAGCAGTTCGCAAGTGCCGGTTGGCCGACTCCTGAAATTTTCATTTTTGAGTTTCAGAACCGAAGTCTTCATCTAAAAGCTAAGTACCCCGTTGGGGAAACACTTTCTTGCTCCTTACCGATGTCAGTAAAAGTTAATAATTGCATTACTTGTGGGAAGCGAATACTTCATAAGGATTTTCATTTGTACTGTATTCCTTGCCTAGGCCCTGACCACAACATGCCTTGCTGTCAGTTTTGTGCTAAATTTAATCAACGCACTATTAAACGTCAGTATATTTTTGCTTCTAAATATTTTGGCTCACGATTTAATTATCCACAAATGTCATCGATTAGCAATCCGACTACCAGAATACCTAAAAAATGCAAAGAAAAAGACAGAAGACAGACCGCCGAGGTCCAAAACTGACGACGATGCTTCTCCTAAGCCAGTCGCCAGTTCACCAGTACTCAGTGAGGTGCTTTTGCAGCCCCTGATACCTGCTACTTCTGATTTGC
Source organism: Protopterus annectens (assembly GCF_019279795.1). Classification (NCBI taxonomy): domain Eukaryota; kingdom Metazoa; phylum Chordata; order Ceratodontiformes; family Protopteridae; genus Protopterus; species Protopterus annectens. Next base: position 800,817,471 of record NC_056726.1, read on the forward strand.
AGGCCTCTACTGAGCCCCATTCGGAGTCCAGTATGCCATGAGATGCTTCAAGTATGGAACCCGTGGATGTCTCTACCTTAGATGGGTCCAGAGCCGCTGTGCAGACACCGGCTTCTGAGAGTGTTTTCAGGCCTACAGATTTGTATATTAGACCGACACCATCTTCAAAACTAAGGCCAAAATCTAAATCTGTGTCTAAACAAACCGACGCCTGGGCCACACGTGCAGGCCCCTATGCCTAAAAAACAAATGATCAAAATGGCTGAAGATTTAATTACTCTGATCAGGGGTAGCCAACCCCCTCCTTCTAAGAGGCCTAATCAAGACATTGATTATGAATCTTCTGAACAGGATTCTGTTTCTTCTGACTCTTTCAATGAACAGGATTTGTCTATGCCTACTTATGAGGACTCCGATGCAGAAGATTCCATTCCTTCTGCTTCTCCTCCTGAGGATTTTTCCTTTGAGGAAACTTTATATACCTTAAGGGAACATTTCCACTGGGAAAGTCAGGATTTCTCTGAATCTAAAAAGAGACTTAGGCATTTTCTTCTTCTTTCTCAGCATAGGCCTTTGGCTATACCTCCTGTTCTAGACATTGTTGATGATGTTTTTTCAAAATCTAGTATGGCTCCTGATTCTCTGCCTCCGGCTCCTTGTAAGCCAGACAGATACCTTAGGGTTCCTGACTCCCACAAATTCCTTTTCAAAAATCCTATTGCTGATCCTGAAACCATTTCTCAGGGTCCCAAGGGCATTAAGGCCTCTACTGCTAAAAATCCTACCCCTTCTGATAGAGATTCCAGGGCGCTGGATAGATGGGGTAAGAAGGTTTACACTTCTGCACCTTTGGCAATCAGGGCTTTAAACTGTCAATTTCATATGCTTAAATGTCAACAGCATATCATGGGATTACATAAACAGAAAATAATGTTAATTTCCGACTGTGTGGAGAATAAAGATTTACAGGATTTATTACATTCAGCTGAACAAGTTGGAAAACATACTTTGCAATGTGGTTTTGATTCTTTGAAGGCCTCTTGCAGGGCTGTTGTAACTGGGTCTGTGCTAAGAAGACATGCTTGGCTCAAAGAGCAAACTCTGCCTGATCATGTTAAAGCAAAACTGTTGGATGCTCCTTTACAACAGGACCGTCTCTTTCGTAATAAGGCTGAAGAAGTTTTAAAAAAGATAGAAGATAAGGCTAAATCTATGCAAACTGTGAAGGATGTCTTACAAGTGCAACCTCCAAGATTTAGTAGGTACTGGCCTATTAAGAACTGGTCCTTTCCAGTCCCTTCGAGAGCCACTCAAGTCAAACCCAGACATTCCAAAGGCTCCAAAGTCTCCAGGTTTCAGTCACAAGGGACATTTAGAACAAAATAATGGGGTGCCTCTACCTCCAAATCTGGAAGCAACAAGGCTCCTCCCTATGGTAAACTGTCTCAATGACTTCCCTTTACACTCAACAAACACTTACCTTTTAGCCACCCCTTTTGGGGGGACAACTGGCACTTCATGCATGAAACTGGCAACTTATAACCCAGGACAAATGGGTTTTAAATATAGTATCCCAGGGATACAGATTTAATTTCCACACGTTGCCAATCCCAAACGGATGGCCAGACCTGCCCCCAAATCAGTGGGCAGAGGCCCAGAAACAAGTTCTGTCCCTCATGAACATGGGGGCTATTCAACCAGTACCAGAAGAGCAAAAAGGACAAGGTTTCTACTCAAGACTTTTCCTGGTACCCAGAAAAGACAAATCATGGCGTCCAATTCTGGATTTATCTACTCTAAACACATTTCTGGATATTCCAAAATTCAAGATGCTGACTCTTTGGTAACTCTAGACTTAAAAGAGGCTTACCTACATATCCCAGTCAGGGAATCTTGCAGAAGATACCTCTGCTTCAAAGCAGGCTACTTGCATTACCAGTTCTCTGCACTGCCCTTTGGCTTATCTACTGCGCCCAGGGTCTTCACAAAGTGCCTGGCTCCAGTAATTGCATTTTGCAGGCAAAGAAAAATTCAAATATATCCATACCTGGACGATTGTCTAATTCGGGCAGAAAACAAAGACATTCTTCTAAAGCATCTGGCATTTGTAAAAAGAGTTCTAACTTGTGTAGGGTACACCATAAACAAAAAGAAATCACAACTGGTACCCTCTCAAAAAATGACATTCCTAGGTGCAAGCTTGAATATAACTGCCCAGATGACTTACCTTATACCAGAAAAGCAAATTCAATTGGTGACTTACTTCAAACAGGTGGCCACAAAAACCCTACTATCTGCAAGACAAATTCTGCAAGCCTTGGGGTTCATGGCCTCCTGCATTCTTCTAATTCCATATGCAAGACTGCATATGAGAAAACTTCAGTGGTACTCAAAAAGTTTATGGAGTCAACACTGTCACAGCCTGGAAACAATGATTCCCATCATACCTTGCCTGCAACTAGAGTTCCTATGGTGGGCAGAGGCCTGCCACCAAAACAAGGGACTGTCATTCACTCCACCCCCTGCCACCCAAACCCTAACTACAGACACATCAGACCATGCTTGGGGGGTTCATCTGGCAGGGAAGTCCATTCAGGGCAAATGGAGCCCAAGTCAAATGCACCTTCATATCAATCAGAAAGAGATGCTAGCTGTACAGAATGTATTGACAGCCTTTAAGGACTACCTTCATCCAGGACAATTAATGATAAAGACAGACAACACCACAGTTATGTGGTACATAAACAAGCAGGGGGTACACATTCCTACCCCCCTTTGCAGACTAGCCATGGCATTGTGGAACACGGCCTTGACCTACCAAATACAACTACAAGCTCAATTCCTGCCAGGAAAGCTGAATACTCTGGCAGACAAACTAAGCAGAAATCTTATGGACCCACACAAATGGAAATTGGAACCATGAATTTTCAACATGTTGACATGCAAATGGGGGAGTCCAGACATAGATCTTTTTGCCTCACCCCAGAACTATCAGTTGGACAAATTCTGCACAAGAATTCATCACAAAAAAGCTTGGGAAGTGGATGCTCTATCATTCAGCTGGAAAAAACAGTTTATGCTTTTCCCCCTCTGCCTCTGCTCTCCAAGGTTCTACTAAAAGTCAGACAGGACAAACCAAAATTGATTCTGATTGCTCCAGACTGGCCTCGCCAACACTGGTACCCACTCCTGCGCAATGTGTCACACCTTCCACCATGGCACCTGCCTCAGACACCTTACCTACTGTCTCAGCAGAACAACCAAATTCTGCACACTCAGCTCCAAACTTTGAATCTTGCAGCGTGGCTAATTATCTAAATCCACCCTTGGCAGCCCTCAGAAAACCTGTGATGGATGTCATTTTGGAGGCTAAAAGGCCTAGTACTAGAAAATCTTATGCTGACAAATGGAAAAGATTCTGTGCCTGGAACCAATCACAAGGAATAAGCACAGCAATGCCCAATATTCCTCAGATTTTACAATACTTAACTGAGATGCTTCACAAGGGCCTATCTTTTTCTTCCATAAAAATCCATGCCTCTGCCATTTCAGCTCATTACAACACAGATCCTCCCCTCTTCTCTCATCCTCTGCTAAAGCAGTACCTCAGAGGGACCAAAAACTTAAGACCTCCCAGGAGAGCTCCAACCCCTGCATGGGACCTCAATTTTGTATTGGAAAAACTCACTCTCCCTCCTTTTGAGCCAGCTGCTACTGCAGACCTAACATTCCTCTCCTGGAAAACAGCTTTCCTTTTAGCAGTCACTTTAGCTAGAAGGATTTCTGAATTACAGGCTCGTATGGCAGTGGAGCCTTTCATTATTTTTCATGCAGACAGGGTGTCTCTCAGGACCAATCCATCTTTCATGCCTAAGGTGATATCCAGTGTGGCTCTTAATCAGACCATTCATCTGCCAACTTTCTTTCCCAATCCACAGAACAAGGGTGAGTGGATTCTGCATTCATTGGATGTACAGACAACTTAGATTTTACTTAAACAGGACAAAATCTCTATGAAAATCTGAACAACTACTGGTGGCATTTGCTACAGGGGCTGAGGAAAAGGCTATTTCAAAGCAGACTATTTCCAAATGGATAAGCCATTGTATTAGTTTCTGCTATATGCACCATGGTAAAACTATTCCCCAAGGGATCAGATCTCATTCCAGCAGGGCTGCATCTACCTCTGCAGCCTTTCTCAGTGGTGTTCCTACTAGAGACGTTCTAGAAGCTGCTACCTGGAGCTCAGTTCATACGTTCACCAAACATTACCATTTACCTTTCTTATCCAAATCCAGAGCTGGATTTGCCACTGCTGTCCTGCAGGGCCATATAGCTGGTCCTAATGCTGTAAAAATCCATCCTGCCAACCATAACTTTGGGATTCTACCCAAATGTAATGACTGCAACAGTGAAACATGAAGAACATAGTACAGTTGTGTACACTTACCATAAATGTAGATGTTCGAGAGTATTCACTGTTGCAGTCCTGGTTACCCACCCTCCAGTCCCCTGTTTTTTCTCTTACTATACCTCTACTTTCTTTTACTATGCTTAAAAGCCTTTTTGTGTGTATTTGCTTTTGTTTGGAGGTATATTTTTTGTGTTTTAAATTATATATATATATATATATATATATATATATATATATATATATATATATATATATATATATATATATATATATATATATATATATCTTGCTCCCCATTTGGGGGGCACCTGACATCTGGGGGCAAGAAAAACTGATGTAATGGCATCAGCTGCATGTTTTATTCCCCTGACAACCTGACGTCATGGAAGAAGGGACAGCAACCGATGCAGAACCCAAGACTTTGTTAATCAGGCTGACAGAGGGCAACCTGCCAGCAGATTACACAAATGTAATGACTGCAACAGTGAATACACTCAAACATCTACATTTGTGGTAAGTGTACACAACTGTACTTTCTTCTTTGTCATCCTCAAAAATTTCAGAAACGTCTAAGAAAAGGAGTCTGTTGGTGCCTTCTGCATCTTCGGCACCACCTGTGAAAAGGGCAGAATCGTCGGTTCCATCTATATCTTTGGAACTGACTGCCTCCACACCTAAATCTCTGGGCTTGAATGGTCCTGTGGAACTGAGTGTATCAGCACAACAAATACCAGTGCAGATGTCGAATTTGATGCCAACTTCTTCTGCATTGAGTTTCCAAGTTGAGGAACCAAGTATTGTGACTCTTCCGAGAACTTCATATTCTCCCTCCATTGATCCTTTTTCTGGGAAACTATCTTCTCTCTTTTTAGAAAGACCAAAATCACCATCTACCATGTCTGTACATTCCACCAAAAGTTTAATTGAAGATGAAGAGGAGAGGCCAGTGAATAAAATACTCTGTTCATGAGGCTTGTCTGGAAATTCCTCGACTCCAGCCCCTTTGGGTGTTGGAGCCAAACCTTCCTTCACTCCTCCAGGTTTTCCTCCTGTAACTTCATCTAAAGTATTAGAGTCTTCCATTATGCCCCTCCTGGTACTGACTACATCAGCGCTGGAGTTATCCACATCTTTGGAACCGTATTTTCACTCTGAGGTTTCTGGTCCATTAAGATCTGGAGACCTCTTGGGGCTGCGTCTGTCCTGCCAGCTATGAGGGGCAGGAGTTGACTCCTATTTTTTCAGAGTCTTCTCTGCACCTTGGGGCATCTGCATGGATCAGCTCAGTTCCAGCATCTGTCTCGGGGGCTGTCTCTTCAAAGTGGGGAGTGACCATGGTTCTGAAGCAGTCTATCTTGGTTCTGGGGTCCCTTCCCTCTTCAGGGGTCCAGTCTTCAAGGCGATGGAGAGAGCTCTTACCAATGTAGTCAGACAGTTGACTCCTTCTACCTCAGTGCAAGTATCCCTTCGTCACACCCACTGGGTCAGTGGATGCTGAAACCTCAGGAATCCTAGATAACAGTTCTTTTCTCTTCTGAAACTTCCCCAGATTTTCCTACTGAGGAGGTCCCTAAGAAGAGAAATTGTAAGAGAAAACACTTTGATTCCCTGGAGGAATTGATCACCAAAGACACTTTGATGAGGGAGAGGGATTCCCAAGGTCATCCCCTGATGATGTCTCCTTTGGAGACATCCTGGAAATACTGAAGCAGAGGGGTGGCTGGAAGTCCCAAAATCCTTCTTACAAGGAGTCTGTGTCCTGCAGGCTTTTGGCACCTGACTTTCTACCTCTTGGGTGACCCCACCCGCTGGAAAGCTCATCCAGTTGATCTCTCAGCGGGTGTAGAAGGCTCCTGACATGATAGAACCTATTCCCAGGAGACATGATAAGATCCTATCCTCTCCTGATGACAGACAGTTCTGGGCTAAAGGGTTAGCTGTTGATGCCATTGTCATGGCTTCAGCCACAAAGAAGGAACTGTCTGACAAGAGTTCCTCTATCCATCCACCCAGTAAAGAGTATGGGGTGATGGATAGATTTGGGAAGAGGGTCTATGCATCACTGACCTTGACTTTAAGCTCTTTGAATTTTTTGGCACACTTCACTAGACTTCAAAGGGATCTGGTCAAAGAGCTATCAAATACCCTAGCAGGATCTGTTTTTGAGGAAGTCCAAGATAAGGTTGCTTCCCAGTTGGCTACCCTGGAGTCTGTGTTTAACTCATCCATGAGGCTCATTGCTTATGCAGCTGAAGGTACCACCAGAGCATCGGGTTCTGATATTACCATTACAAGACACACTTGGATGTACCTATGTGACTTTGCAGAACCATTTATGTCTTCATTCGTCAATGCACCCTTTGACTGATCATCACTTTTTTGGCCCAAAAGTAAAAGAAATTATCCAGGTGTGAAAAGGATGAAAAGACCCTTTCTGCCATGGGCATACGTTTTTCCACTCCCCAGGGTCCTTCTTGAGGAGCAGAAAGGCATTGGAAAGATGTGGTTCAATAAATTCCAAGGGGCCTTTTCAGGACACATGTTGAGGTAGTTCACTTAGGGGCAGAGGGGGGAACTTCAATGGAAGATGCCGTCCACAAAGCAGAGATGGCCTGCAGAATCAGGGTTTCAAGGATTCCTTCCCAGGGAAACCCTATCAGCATTCCTGAAAGGAGACCCAATTGTCTTCCTCTGGAGGCAGTCAGGGGCACATCCCTGCACCAAAACGCCTCACTACAAATAACGTCTGATACTTGGGTGCAGAGGATCATTTCCAGAGGCTGTTCAGTTTCCTTATACCTTCCACACCCCTGTATACAAGAAAATCACTGATGTTCCACCCGGTCAGAGGGTACGAGCAGTTTTAGAAATCCAAAAACTGCTAGAAAAAAGAGTCATCCAAGAATTCCCACCAAACAAGATAGAATCTGGTACTTACTCAAGATTCTTTTTAGTGCCAAAAAAGACAGGGGGATTGGAGACCAATTATGGTTCTAAGTGTACTGAACAAGTCAGTTTGTCAAACCAAATTCCGAATGGTTATGGTACAGTCCATGTTTTCATTTCTGGAAAAAGATGACTGGATGTGCTCAATAGATCTCCAGGATGCGTATTATCATCTAAAAGTGGACAAACAGTCCAGAAGGTTTCTCCGCTTCAGGCTCGGAGCCAATCACTAACAATTCAGAGCTCTCACCACACCACCACCTCACCACAGTCCCGAGGGAGTTCACCAAATGTATGGCAGTAGTAGCAGCTCACTTGAGACTGCAAGAGTTCCGAGTGTTTCCGTATGTAGATGATTGGCTCATTACCATCTCGACCAGGCACAAGTTGTTATAAGCAAGGGATCATGTACTTCACTTCTGTTCCTTTTTGGGAATAACTGTAAATTATGAAAAATCAAAATTGACTCCAACACAGAATTTAGAATTCATAGGAGTGCTTCTAAATACTCATACATCCATAGCATCTTTTCCCGCTGTGAGGTTACAGAAGATAAAAACCCAGGTCCAGAAAATCATCACCAACAGGAAAATTACCACTCGTTTAGTCTTACAAGCACTAGGCTCCATGGAGGCAACTGTAACTCTGGTTCTCTTAGCAAGATTTCACATGAGAATCCTATAATGGCTGCTAATGTCTCAGTGGCCGATTATTACACCAGTCCATGTCGGATCTGATCTTGATCACCAATCTTTGCAGAAAAGATTTAGCTTGGTAGATACACTCCAAAGACATTCTCCCACCACAACCCAAATCTGTAGTGACCACAGATGACAAGTGCAGCAACTGCTTTGCCCTGATCCCCTCTCAGGGGGAGTCTCCAAGAGATGCCCTTCTACACACTTGGTCCGCCAGACTGGTGTATGCCTTCCCCCATTTCCCCTAATTCCAAAATGTCTACAGAAAGCAATCAGGCAGAAGAGCAAAGTAATCCTCATTGCACCTTACTGGCCTTGACAGATATGGTTCCCATTTCTTTGGCCTTATCTGATTCAACAACCTTGGATCCTGGACCCAGCTCCAGATCTTTTGTACCATCCAGAGGGACAGTTTCATCTGAGCATTATGAACCTCTAGTTGACAGCTTGGTTACTCCATTTCCACTGATAGCCAGGCTCCCTTCACTTTCTTCCCCAGTGCACCATATTCTTTTGGCCTCACACAAACCAGCTAGACACAAACTCTTAAGTTAGTAAATGGAGGAGGTTTGCCTTTTGGATTTGTGACAACAGTATTGATCCCTTTTCAGTGTCCATTGATAAAATCCTAGAATTTTTTAGCTTCACTTATTGAAGCAGGTCCTTCCCAGTCTGCCATAAAAATTCTGTTAGCCGCTATTTCTAATTTCCACAATGGTTTTGAGGAATCATCCTTGGTGTCTCATAAGCTTTGCAAAGACTTCTTAAAAGGAATACTGTTGCTAAGACCTCCTTATAGAGATCCTACCCCACCTTGGAATTTAAACTTAGTATTACAAACCACTGTTCAACCTCCTTTGGAAGCATCATCTGAATGTGATCTAAAGTTCTTATCTTGGAAAACGATATTCTTAGTGGCAATAACTTCTGCCAGAAGGATTTCAGAAATACAAGCCTAATCATGTAGACCTCATTACCTGATTTTCCACAAAGATAGAGCTTCATTCTCCTTCCTTTTTGTGTAAGGTAGTGTTAGACACCAATATCAACCAGACTATTAATTTACTAGTATTTTTCCCAGTTTTGCTAAAAAAGGTGAATACTGTTTACATTTATTAGATGTTCATAGACATTTACATCTCTATCTGCACAGAACTAAGAATTTCAGAAAATCTGATCAATTATTTGTGCTATTCTCATCTATAAGATTTGGACAACCAGTGAGCAAAGTGACGCTAGCCAGATGGCTCAAAGAATGTATTTCTTTCATCTATAATTACAAGAAAATTAATTTGCCTAGGCCTTTAAAGGCTCATTCTATGAGAGCTATAGCTATGCCAGCAGTTTTTCATTCTAGAGCTTCTTTGGATGATATTTGTGCAGCAGCAACTTGGGCTTCCCCTCATACCTGTATTACTCATTACAAATTCGATATGTTCTCCAAGGGAATAGCATCTTTTGGTTCTATGGTGCTTAGGAATATCCTTCCTTGAGTCCTCCCAAGGTCTTAGGTAGCTGGAGACTCTGTCCCACATGTTGAGGATAAAATAAAAATTGACATCATCAGAAAAAGAAGTTATGTACTTACCATAACCTTCACTTACCATAACCTTCAATCTGTGTTGTCCATCTTCATTTATTCTTGACTCCCCTCCCTCCTTCCTCCCACCTGTTGATGTCTTTGATGGAACGCATAATGACTTGCCACTAATATTACTTGTGTATGGTTGCAGATATGGACTGTACGAAAGCTGTTGGGTTGATATACTCTTTGTCTGTGTTTCCTGCAAACTCTGTCTGAGGTAATTGGGAGAAGAGGATTCTGGGTAACGGTAAAGCTTGAGAGTTTTTGGCCAGCACGAGGTGTGGTAATAGCTGAACCCACATGTCGAGAATGAATAAAAATGGACAACACGGATGGAATGTTATGGTAAGTATATCATCTACCTCTAACCTTGGCATATTTAATTCTTCCATAAATATTTCCTTTTGTCTGAATAAGAAATCCGAGGGAAAAAATGAATGTTTCCCTGCATCTTCCTATTCAGATTCAGAATCTTGAGTTTCTTCAGGAAAAGAGGAATCCCTCTTTGTTTTACCAGAAAGTACTTAACTTTACAGGAAGGATCAGTGACCTGAATCAAACCCTGAGCTACACCCAGTAAAGTACTTCTGTCTGAAGACATTTGAGGACGAGTAGGTACATACTTGGCTTTCTGTTTCTTTTGACATGAAAAATGAGGCCAGCCGTGTTACCAGGGATGGATACAGCATTCTGATAAAAAAGGGGAAACCTTCCGTTTCTCTCTCCCAAAACCAGCAGGAGTGGCTTTCACTTGCCCACTGAGGGGACTCCAGCAGCTGCTGAGGAAATGGTTAACCACTGGTCCATAGTGACAGTAGGTGCTACACCAACGGGATATGGGGTAAAAGATGAGTGGTATGACATACAAATTGCCACAGCAGCATCACCAACCTGCAGCTAAGGCAAATTGTTAGCCTGCAATGATGACAAAGGCTGTTTTCTTATTTTTTCTTTTTGTAGCTGGAAGAAGGACTGACCATGGGACTGGTGATGTATTCCAAGGTCAAGCTGAAAATAGTGCCTCTTTTTTCTAGTGAAGACAAGCAGCAAATGCCGGAAGTTTATTTTTTCCATCAAAAAAAAAACATGGTAAAAAGCACTTCCAAATACTATGCCAGCCCACAAAGGAAAAATAAACTCAATTAGTTAACACTACTTCTAAACTGACAGAAAAAATAAGTGCTAAGTTTAGTAGTATGTTACTGTGTCAAGACAGTCTATTAGTATGCAACACTCCTTGCTTTAAAATAATTTTTTGAAGAAGGAAGTAATGAAATATCAGTAAATGTACAAAAATGGAAGGTTTTCTCCCAAGAGGGAACTTGCTTGCCCAGTAAAAGAAAGTACTAGCTGACAGGTGATCCTCAAAGCCTCAGAGAAGCTTACTGTTCGGCATCAGGAAAGCTCTGAAGGTCTTTGCTCCCAGACTTGTCTTTTAGTCAGCTCAGCTTGAGCTGCCTGACAATTTGAGAGCATTGATGTTCGTTACCCTGAGGCTTTGGAAACTGGCCAGTTGTTGTATCCTTGGAAGGATATCGCCCATATAGCTAAGGCCAGAGCAGCAGTAATCAGTATGATGAACATCAGAATTAATAATACTCCTCTTGGTGGTTGAAGTCCTAGTGTAATGCTTTCCATTACAGTGGTGCTTATTTATGTCCAGCTTAGGCATATGCATGTTAGAGAGAGAGAGAGGCTCCTTGATGGAAGGAATTGAGGGCAGCTGTTGAAAGTAGGAGCATACGTGGCAAGTATTCTATGGGTGTGCTGGCACCCCAGTACATGTATTAAAACCATAATTTGTGTATTTGGTGTGCAGAGTGCTGCTAGAAACTGATGTGTAAAAAGAAACACATCAGCATTTATTTTTTTGCTTCCTAGCTGCTGCCTGTTGGCATACATTAGTTTTTGAAACCTACATAATTTTTTTACAAGCCTTAAAAAGTTGTGAAATTAGATGCCTAGCTGCTTCTATTTTAGGATTTGTATGCTGCAGTCAGGCATGTAGAGAACTGAGAAAGGGTTTGTTGGGGAAAATGCAGAAGGCTTAACCTCATTCTTTTGTCGGATATGAGACAGACTGTGACTGTCCAAGACTGGTTGCTCTACCTTCTGCTAGTGGCTTGCTGGGATGGGCTACAGCTCTCTTGGAACCTTTGAATAAAGTGAGTGCCAGAAAATGAACAAGTAAATAGCTGTACATAGTTAAAAATCTGGAGAAACTGTCATTATGACTTGTGCATGAGTTCAAACATACATATCTTATTTGATCTTAATTCAGAATGGAGAAAATGAAACTAATGTCGACTATGTTTGTTAATGCTGTGTTTAGCACAGCTATGGGCTACCATTCCAGTACTTTTGAGATTAAGAGTGAAATGTCCAGCATACATTTTATTTTTTATTTCACTTGAAATCTTCAAACATTAATAAGCAGCTGGAGGTAATGTGTACCATTTTTTAATTGCATTTCTCTCACCTAGACATTGACAGCTTGAAACCTGGACTTTCCCCACTAACTTACATTGCAAGTTTAAAAGTAATAAACACATAAAAATTGATTCATTGCATCTTCAGCATCATAAAGTGTGCTTGTTGTCCCTTATCTAAAATGTTTACCCATGTAATGATTGCAGTGGTAACAAGCCATGCAGGGTAGGCTAGATTTCTCTAGGTGCAGTAAGCCTCCAGCTCCTCCTGTAGCATCCCCAAACTTTTCAAGCAAATAGATTCATAGGTTCATAGGTGTTTACTAGGCTAAGGACCACAAGGGCCTTTTTAAGCCTAGCCATGTATCCCAAATCTCTGACAAGTTCTGATACCCTTGATAAGTGCAAGATATAAATGTGCGATAAATCCCTCCAACATGTCCTGGGTCTGCCCTGTGGTCTCCTCCTTGTGGCCCATTCTGGGAACATTCACCATGGGAGACACCTGGGGGGCATCCTTACAGGATACTCAAACCATCTGTGCTGATTTCTGACAACACAAAGAATTAGTGCCTGCAGTCAGATTTCTCCCTGATTGCTAAATATCTCATTCTGCCATGATACATGAACCCAGATGCCCTGTGCAGGAACCTATTCTGCCACTTGCATCTTTGATTTTACCCAGAGTTTGTGATTGTAGGTGAGAATGGGGATGAATCTGTTCCCACTCCACCACCCACAGTCCAGTCTAACACCTACAGGTCTGCCGTACTTATCTGTTGCTCAGTTTCCTGCTCTTTATTGCCTTCAATAATGAACAAGATCCAAGGCACTCAAACTCCTCTATAACCTTGTTTTTCCATTAGCTGCAGAGAGCAATCCCTACTTTTTTCCAGGAGATAATCATGGCATCTAGTTTTGAGGATGCATATTTTTATCCCATGTACTTCACACTTGGCAATGAATCATTCCAGTGCATGCTGAATATCACAGTAATTTGACTATGGGAGTCGCATTATCTGAAACAAAAAAATGTCCATGAAAATTACAACCAGGAAGATATCTGAGATAACATTCCTGACAGACTCCAAGGTCTAACATTAAACTTGTTACACAACTCTTATTCCTCAAGCACAGGAACTGAATGGCACACACTATTGGACCTAGAAACTCCTAATGCTGTATCATTTCCCACAAGGCATTTTGGAGTATCTGGTCATATGTGTTCTCCATGTCCACGTAATGCATGTATGGACTACTGACTAGTGACAAATATTCAAGGACAAAAAGTTGATGGCCAGGAACGATTCCAAGTGTCAAAAATGGAGACCAGTATCCCTTAGTTTCACAGTTTGTACCTGAATGTTTAGTTCCTCACTGCTTCCATGAGAACATCTGTCATCAAGGCTTGAGACTTATTACTCTGGTTATGTCTGTCTTTGGGCATTACAGTGAAACATGAAAGGTCCAGCCTGGAACCAGTACAAGTCTTGGAATTTATAGGCTGCCATTTGGATACAGTCTCTCAGATAGCCAAACATCCTTTATCCAAGTTAACTGCTCTTTGCCAGCAGGAATCTTACATTTTTCAGGTCCCCAAACCTCCACTAACTGTGGTTCTATGGCTACTTTGGATCACAGCAGCTTTTGTCTGTCTGTTTCCTCTGGTAAGATTCCATATAAGGGTATTGCAACCTCTGCCAGCTCAGTGGTCTTTTCTCACACATCTCATGGAATTTCCAGTTTCTCTGAACATTTGTCACTGCCACATTTGCTGGTGGTTGGACTCATCTCTGGTCTCAGCAGAGTGACCATTTGCTTTTTCCATCTCCAGGCCACAGTCATTAAGGACATTTTCCGTCTCAGGTTTGGGTGGGGGGCATTTCGAGTGGAAGAGTGTCCAGGGACCTGGTTAAATTTCGAAGCCAAACTTTACATCAGTGTCTTTGAGATGAGAATAGTCGTCCTAGTTTTGCAGGTCTTCCAGGACCTCCTCCCCAAGGGTGTGCTTGCCATCCAAATGGACAACATGTCAGTGGTGTGGTACCTAAACAAGCAAGGGATCAGGATTTTATCCCTTATGTTGAGAGCCCAAGAGGTTTTGGCAGTGGGTGGTGTCCTCTCAAGAGATTTATGACCTGCAGTGCGTCTTCTGTGCGGAGACATGCGTGAATGGGTGTACCTTCATTGGAAGGTTGTGTGTCAGGGCTGACAACTCGGCACGTAAAAGTCTACTGCCAATCATTAGCGGACCGGAGTTCCGCTGTGGCGACCCCTAACCAGGAAAAGCCGAAAGACACAAGTGCACATCCCTGGGAAAACCCAGCATTCTGTCTGACAGGTTGAGCAAGAACATTCTCCGTCTTCACAAGTCGTCTCTGAACCCAAAAGTAGCTTCTCACATTTTGTGTTGCTGGGACACCCCCTGCTGTAATATTTTTGCCTCCCCATCAAACACAAAGTGCAGCAGTTTGTGTGCCCTTATCCCTCCAGAGGGACAGTCACCAAGGGATGCTGTTCTGTAGGCTTGGCAATTTGGGCTCCTATATGCCTTCTTTCCACCCTTGATCATTAAGTTTATTTACAACGCAGCTTGTTGCAGAGCAGTTTTCTTCATTGCCTTAAGTGTGTTTTCCCTTTGTTTTGGCCTCACCTATGACACCCTCCTGGATCTGATCTTCTATTTTGCAGGGATGTTGCTGCCCAGCCTCTGCTCCCTCAAATTGGCTGCATGGTTTCTCCAATTCTAGTGATGGCCAGGAATTACAAACTCTCTGACAGAGTTGTATTTGTTTTCTCATCTTCCAAGAAGCCTTCCATCCTGAAAGTATACATTAGTAAGTGGAAATATATTTTGCCATTTGGGGTTCATCCAAAGGGTTGGATTCTTTTGTTGGGCCCTTTAGATGCCATCCTGGACTTTTTGAATGATTGTTAATTCTGCCATTAAGGCAGTTGGCTGCCATCTTCATTTTCTACATCGATGGAAATAATACACATTTGGCAACCCTTAAGCTGTCTAAAGACTTCCTGAGGGGTACCTTTTTTTTGTGACCAACTGTTTATAGGTTTATACTAGGCTAATAACCACCAGGACCTTTATAAGCCTAGCTGTGCAGTCCAACCAAGTTATGTATCATGGGCGTTTATTAGGAAGAGGTATGTTAGGAAGTTTCTAGAGGTTATGTTGGGTGGATATGTTAGACAGAGGAAGACAGTAATGCCCAAAGTTTCAGACACACAGGGCCAGACCCAGAGTGAATTTTGTATTTCACATCCATTGGTCAAGCTTACACTTAAATAGGGTTCACATATCTGCCTTACCAGCATGTCTTATATATGTCAAAAGGAAATTTTAAATCCTTAGATCTAGTGGCATTGATGATGTTCAATTTGCAAATGTGCAAATGGTCCATCAGAGCTGGATCCAAGGATGCCCTGTATGCCAGGCATAGATCACATCTGTGTAACCTGTAGGAGACAGAGTCAAGATCCAGTATCCCCTGTACGACCTTCCTTTGATGACTCAAGTGCTTACTGATCCTCCCTTTGAACCATCAGTTATGGAATCTTTAAAGTTATTGTCTTGGAAGACCATCTTTCTGGTGGCAGTAATTTCTGACAGGTTTCTGAGCTGCAGACTTTATCATCTGTGCCTCCTTACTTGACATTTCATAAGGACAGAATTACTTTTAAGACAAGTCCTTTCTTTCTGCACAAGGTCACTTCAGTGTCTACTTTGAACCAATCTATTCACTTGCCAATCTTCTTTCAAAATTTTAGTAACAAGAGAGAGTATTTACTTCACTGTTTTGATGTGCATAGACAACTTTGGTTTCATTTAGACAGAACAAAATGTTTTAGGAAAGCCGACTAGCTCTTTCTTTCTTTTTCTAAATTGAGGCTGGGAAGGCCTGTGTCTAAAGCTCCCCTATCCAGATGGCTTTCTGATTGTATCTCATTTGTCTACTCCTTGAGAGGAATGTCCTTACCTGTGAGGCTTACAAGTCATTCTACTAGAGTAGCAACTGCTTTGACAGTTTTTTCGCAGGCTTCTATTGATTGAGATTTGTGCTGCAGCTTCCCGGTCCAATACTCATACCTTTGTGTCCCACTGCAAGCTGGATGTTCACTTTAGGTCTAGAACTTCATTTTGCTTCACCATTTTGTGGAATGATCTCTCCTAGGGCTTTCTTGTGATTTTCTCTAGTTGGGCACTCTGTCCTGCAGGTTGAGGCCTGACGGGAAAAACATTGGATTTGAAAGTTACATACTTGCCATAATGATAGATTAGTTTTGTCTCCTCCTATCTAGTTTTATCATCCCTCCCTCCTTTCCCCTTCCAAAATGGCATGGTGTGTGGGTAGAGTAGGAGGAGCTCCTGTGCTGAAGACTCTAAAATGTCCAGGTTCAGACTGAGTCTGATCTGATAACCCAAAGACTGAGCTGGATGTAAGAAGTTAGCATGGATCTCTTGTTATGGTAGGTACATAACTTTAATTTTTAGCTCATGAAATACTGATGTTTGATTAAATTGTTAATAAATAAATGCTTGCTTCATCTTTGTTTCCTGAGAAAAATTTACTTTTTTCTTGATAGTGTACATTTTTCAAGGCTTGGTTGACCTGTTTGAGCTCCAGCTGTTTGTGCATTGACCTTGCGGTTTCCCAAGTAGTAGTTAGAAGACAATGTACAGAGAAAACCCTGAGATTTTCTTATGTACCAGTAAAACCGGAAGAAAAATTATATTGATTTTATGAAAGTATAGATGAGCACCTGGACTAGTGTTCCACTACAGGAACAGGATTTGTTAATTGAAAGGGCACACCATGTGAATATTCCAAATGTGTACTTGGGAAAGTAAGCAATTAAAGATGCCATCATACGTTCAGAAACAATTGATCCTTACAAAACTGTGGCAGAAATGAAAATCATTAAAAATTGGAGATGAGTGTTTTGGAAAATGCATCTCATGTGTTTGGTGTGAATAAGCAAGTTTATCCTAGCAAGCAAGGAATGTTGCGAGGTAGGTGTATGATTCACGCCGTTGCATCCTGTTGCCTTCGGAATATTTTTCCTGGAGGATCAGTCATTTTTTGATGCAGGATAGTCTAAGGAAGAAATAAAACTTTATCCAAAAAAAAAAAAAAAAAGAGAATAAGCAGAAGGTGTGTCTGTTTCTCATTTTTCTGACAGCAAAGACCCTAGAGAGACTTTGCCAGTTAAACCTTTTCCATTGTTCCAAAGGAAAGTGCTTAACAGAAAAAAAGTATAAGAGCTTACCAGAAGAATTAGGAGTACCTTATGCTTGAACCATAGCTTGGTGTTGAGAGGTGTAGATAATCAGGAAGAAACCTAGAAATGCTGAAATTAAGCATCATATAGGAATAGACATTTGAAGTATGGCTTTGCAAGAAAAAGCAGCTAAAAAAGACTGGAATTGTGCTAACTTTGTTAAATGTCTGGAGGGATGTAAAGCATATGCCTACTTTGTCATTAATGTTTACAGAGACACTGATGGAAATGAAGAGGCAACTGTAAGTAAAATACCTTCTGGTCTTATTAATATTTGTATAAAATTCATGAAGTAAAGTGCATCCATCCATCCATGCACAACCCTTTTCCCATTCTTGCACATGGGTGAGGGTGTTACTTCAGCAGAAACAATCATCTAGAGCCAAGGTTTACATTGCTGGGTGGCTAGCCCTGCTGCAGAAGTAAATGTTGTTTTGTAAAGCAGCTTTGTATAGTGTGCAGTCAGGGTTATTTTAAATATTTTAAATATGTGGTTGGGGGATTCTTATCATTAATTGTTGTACATTGTTTAAGACTTTAAAGTAAACTAATATTTTTTAATTGTAATATCTACAGGCTTTTTATACTGCAACAAGATAAGAAAGGCTGGTCAGATGCAAGTTAATGTTATGTGGGTGTAAAAAGTATATTGATAATTGTAGAATGAAGATGGTCATTTCCTCTGTTTTGCGGGGATAGATATCGAGTTTAATTTCCTTGGTTTAAGATATAGACGGTTTCTTAGCAAATAGGTTTGGAAAATAAGACAAAATGATGAAAATAATGGAAAAGTGTTGTGCATCAGCAAAGTTATTAGCTCATTTTTCATTAGAAAATGTTCTCATTTGGAGAGGAAAAGTCTGCAGGTGCAAGCATTTGGGTAGGGAAAGTCTGTTTGTGTTCTGAGTGAAATTTACTGAGATTCTTTAATACATCTGCAAAATTGTTAGCTGTTTTTTCCTTATTGCTGATTGCTTTTACTTGGAGATGAGCTGTCTGTCAGTAGAAACAATTTGAGAGTTTTGGGTACATTTTGTGAGAGAGGTGTAACATTTAAATGTACAGTGTCAAGCAGGTAAGTGAAGAGATAAAGTCCTGAACTGTGGAAAGTGAATAAGTAATACCCTCCCGAGCAATCTTAATATGTTAATGTTTTTAACAGAATTGCTTTCATTAACTAGTTTATTTGTTTAAAGTTAATCAGTGCACATTTTCTTAGGGCTAAAAGTTAATGTTTTCTAAAAGTGTGAAATCTGTTTTTTTTAATCTTTTTATTTGATTTTAAAGATAGCAAACGAAAAAATCAAACATTCAGAAACTTAAGTCCATAACAAGAGTTTCTAAAGAAAAATTGGAAAATGCCTTGGCAAAACATATTTACTTATGTCAGGGGCACAGATTTACATATATGGCAATTGACCAGGTATCCCAACCCTTAAGGGGTGGCCCAGTCCCCCTTCATTTAGAGGAACTTGAACTTGCCTGGCAGATAAGACTGAATGCCTACAAATTTCCAGGGCTTAATGATATGTGTTCCATCAGTTGCATATTGAAACGTAAAAATTTAAGCAGATGATGGTGAAAGGTGGCACTTGTGTTCGTGTCTTATTTTCAAACATGTAGTTGTTTTGACACTCTGCTTTATTTTTAGCAGGGAAGTAAATAGTGTGGGAAGAAATATCCAGGGAATTGTTATGGCTAGGCTTGTATAGGCCCTAGGGCTGATAGCATAGTACCAACCTATGAAACCTATGAACCTAAATGTGTAAATTAATATGTGCACATCTTGACCGTCATTTAATGTTTGGTGTCCATATGACAGTTTATTTGGATTGAATATATATATTTTTTATATTTTTTATCATACTTTTTTATTAACCTTGATTGATTGTCAGATAATATTTAGTATAACTTTCTAAGTATAAGTTATCGTACTAAAGTTATATTTATATATTCATTTAATATATTTGATAGTTTAATTAATTTACTCATTGGTTTTGGAAGTTACAGCGTTACTGTTTTAATATAAATAGTATCTATGTATAGCTTTAAGTAACAATGTAGCTTTAAATGTGAGTTTTAAAACGTCACTTCCACTTTGTTTTTAAATGCGATGTGAGCAAGTAATTTTCCACTTCTGAAGAAGTTTGCTTTGGTGCAAACGAAAAGCGCTTTAAGTTCTGGTATTAAACAGAAGATTTGTTTTTTTGTTAAATTACCACTTATAACATAGGCAATCATATAGTCACATAAATGAAAACAAACCATATGGACATATTTTTAGTTGCAAAGATTATACATCACTTCTAATCTATCCAGTCATTGTCAGTCATAGCTCATTCAAATCCTGTCTTTTTTAAACCTCATTCCTCCTACAAAATGTTATTGTGCATGTATTGTTCCCACAATTCCCATTTTTTTCTATGTAATTTGCTCTTGCAGTGCTCTAAAGATTCCAATTTCCAGTTGTTTTATCTTTGTTATTATATTCACTACTTCTAGTACAGTTGGTTTAAACTTTGATTTTCATTTTCTAGAAATTGCTTTTTTGGTAGCCACTACAATTAGACTCAGCAAGGCTTTACTATGTCTAGGCAATTCCAGCTTGTTTCATAGGTCAACAAATTATTTTGTTAGTTATACCCATTTGCTCACCCAGCATTTCTGATAGAGTATTTTCAGAAAAAGTTTCAAGTCTGCCAACTCATTACACTTCCAAAAATATGTTCCCAGTTACCTCTTTCTTTCCCATCACACCTCCAACACTTGCTACTTCCCTGAGGAAAAATTCTTTGGAGTCTACTATGGTATAAAATGCCTGTGTAAACACTTCCAAGCAAAGACCCTAAATCTTCTAGACATAGTTGCATTATTTGGAATCATGCATATATCCCTCCATTGTTTCTTTGTGAATTGCTTATCCAATCTCTCTTCCCAATCCTTTCTAACATTCCGTGATTGATTCTTATAGTTAGTATGCAATATTTTATAATGCTCTTTTAACAGCAGCTTTTGGTCTAGATTATATCAAAAACTGTACCACTGCTAATCTTTTGCTTAGGATCCCCATATGTATTTCTCTTTACCTATACTCTGATATCAACTTTAATAGGAAAGGCAATCTTTAGCCTGCAGTCCAAATTCTTGGCCTCTTCCCATTTTATTGCCTTTCCCTCTCTATTTGCCCCAGTAACTTGGTTCCTTTCCCATTTTTCTCCAGTAAATTCCACCCCCCTCTTGCCTATTGTCTGTATTCCTTATTGCAGTCATCCCTATTATAAGAATCTCCCTTCTCCATCCGTGTGTTGGCTTATTTCTTAGATACTTTTGCTACTTTATGAATATGATATTCTGTATAGTTACTGCTGTTTTTCTTAAGGATCTGCATCCAAAATCCCAGTCTCTTCTTGTTTCTTGAGCTTCCCCCATTTCATCATCATCCCTTTCCACTTCCAGTTATAGCATTCTGCTTGTGCTGTGTATAGGAGCCTTAAATGTCAGCACTGACATATCCCTTCAAATCAGGTAATATCAAACCACCTTGTTCTATTGGAAGGATCAGCTGATCTTCCTTGACACTTCCCAAAGTCCCCGCCTAGATAAAGTCCATAAACTCTTTTTTATTGATAAAAATATGCCTGATGTATGTATAAAACCAAAGTGGCTAACAACATTATGACTGCTTGTATCTTGCTATCCATAGCCATAAAACAGAGCTTCCAGTTTCTCAGTTTTTGCATTACCTTTTGCTTACTCTCTTCTCACATATCCTTAGCTGCTATAATGGAATCCTTTCTAATCCCTATTCCTAAATACTTAATGTTATCATGTCCCCATAAATATAGGTATTGCTAAATCAGTTTGTGTGTGTGGGTGCATAGTTTGTAGTGTACAGCTATTGCCTTTGTTTTATTTTCTTTAATTTTATATCCTGAAAAGACCTGAAACTTTCTCAAAATGTTCCAATGCACTGAACTGTCCTTTTCTGATTTTGGATGTAAAATAATATCAGATGCAAATAAAGCCAACATTTCTTGACTACTATATCAATTATATCATTGAGTTTCTGAGTCCCTTATTTTCATTGTCAATTGTTCTAAATATAATGCAGTGACAAAGGGGAAAGAGGATGCCCCTGCCTGGTTCCTCTGCTCATATAGACCTTATCAGAGAGGAACCCAC
Source organism: Protopterus annectens (assembly GCF_019279795.1). Taxonomy (NCBI): domain Eukaryota; kingdom Metazoa; phylum Chordata; order Ceratodontiformes; family Protopteridae; genus Protopterus; species Protopterus annectens. The sequence goes on from NC_056726.1 coordinate 800,839,020, forward strand.
CCAGTATAACTTTTGCCTCTGATCCCTCTTATATCCTCCTAATCAACCTTATAATTTTATCAGAAAATGAAAATGCTTCCATTGCCCTTCTCATAAAATCCCTGCTTTCTCTGCATCAAGACCCAATAACAACAGTGACATTTTCTAATATTCTGCCTCCCTCTGGATAATCATTGTTCTATTAATGCTGTCAAATATTTGCCTCCTGTCCACAAAATCACATCGATCCAGATCTTTCAATTTTGGCATCACCTTTGCCATTTTTTAGCTGTTACAGATATAAATACTTAATAATCATGGTTTAGAACTGATATGATACTGGATGTAATGGGTCTTTACCATCTTTAGGTATTATAGCCACCACCTCTTTCTTGTTGAATGTTGGTGCTTCTCCTCCTTTTAAAATACTGTTAAACAAAACCTTACAGATCTTTATCAGTTTTTTCCTCCTAGCTTCCAAACTTCCTCAGGAATACTGACCATTCCTGAGGACGTTCTTGCAGATTGGTTATACAGCGCCATTTTTATCTCATCTCCTCCTCTCCTAACTGTTAGCATTTGAGCCTTATGTACCTCTAAGCTTGGCATATTTAATTCTTCTATAAAGATTTCCATTTGTACCTTTTCTTGATTTCCATATTTCTCTGCTTTATACAGATTTTCATAAAATTTCCACAATATTCTAGCACATCTACAAGCTCTTTGGTTATATTCCTTGTTGTAGGCTCCCTAAGCTTGGCAACAACCCTTTCTACTTTCTGTTGCTGAGCCGTGCTAAAAGGTTTTGTGCTCTGGAGTTATTATCAAAACAGCTGCTTAACAGCAGTCTATCTAAAGTTATGCATATTATCAAGGTAATCCCTTATTTTCTGTTTGGAATTCTGCAATTGCTCCTTTTCTTGTCCTGTAAGATTCCTCCTATTCTGCAATACTTTCACCTTTGCAGTCACTCTAAATAATTATTGCTACTTTCATTTCCATCCTTTTTTTTAAACTCCATTTTAATTTTCTCTCTCCCTGTAGCTGTATTTTCAGAAGAAATTTCTATCTTCCCCTAACTCCAGAATAGTTTCATCTTCCCATTCCTTAAATTCCTGTCTGTTTTAACAGATAGGTGGGAAAGCGCAAATGTCTCATTTTTAATTCACTACCATGCATTTTTATTTTAGATATTATTGACTCATTATCTGAAATAGTTATTGGATGTGTATCATAACTTTCAGTTAAATGCACCTGTTCCCGTGAGAGAGAATTTCTGTCTATCCCAGCACAGTTTTTGTACCTTGAGGAATAATATGTAATTTCACTCCAAATTCCTACTACTAAACTCATAGGGTCATAGATAGGTGGCTATTGGCCTTAGGGCCTATATAAGCCTAGCCAAAAAGGTACCCTGGCTTTCGCCACCCAAGAAAATTATTTACCTGTACCACTGTCGAGCAGAGCCACAGCAGTGATCCCCGGGGTGAATTTCCTATTCCCATGCAATCATTAAGATTTTTCTTGAAGAGTGCTAATGAGGAGCTTTGTTTGATATAGATACGTAGTTTGTTCCAGAGTATGGGAAGTCTCTGAGACAGGAATTTCTTTAAGTGGAGCATGTCCAACAGCTCTGGGTTTGACTTAGCTTTGTATGTTAGGCAGAGATCACCTCTGAGTAGGCGATATGCGATGGAGTAAAGCTGGAGTTTTTTTAGATGGTCTGCGTAGGGCATCTATTTGAGGCCAGTAATCCTCTTTGTGAGGTATTTCTGTGGCCTTTCCAGTTGTTGTAGACGTCTTGTGAGGTACACACCAAAGGGGGCATTGCACTCTATAATGGGTCTAATGAGTGACGAGTAGAGGGGAACAATGACCTCTTTTTTCGTGGATGAGAAACCTTTTATGATGAGGTATGCCACACAGAAGGATTTTCTAACTACTGTGGCGATGTGATTATCAAGGGAGAGACTACGGTCCACCTGTGTCCCAAGGTCTCTTATCACACTTTTGATGTTAAGTAGACTACCGCCTATGTGGTAGTTCATGGGTACAGAGTTTTTACCAAAAGAGATGACAGTTCACATTTTGGCATTGAGCTTGAGGCCATGGCTTTGATGCCAGGCATCTGTCTCAGTGAGGACCTTTTGTAGGATGTCCACATTGTTAGGAGTTTCTATTATGGCTCCTAGTTTGCAGTCATCTGCGAACCTCATTAGCCAAAGACCTTCTGTGTTAGCCTGTTCTTCAGAGAAGTAGATACCAAACAGGAGAGGACCCAGGACTGAACCCTGTGGTACTCCACTTGTCAGTGGTCTGAAGTCAGATTTGGAGTCTGCTACTTTTACAGTGTGGGTTCTGTCAGTGAGCCAGTTGGCAACCCATCTTGTGACATAGGGATTTATGCCTAGTTTATAGGTTCATAGGTTCATAGGTAGGTACTAGACTATTTGCCTGAAGGCATTTATAAGCCTAACCAGAATGTGTTGGCTTTCGCCGCCCACTTAGATTAGTTCCCTGTGCCTCTGTCCAGCAGAGCCACTGAAGTGATCTCCTGGGTAAACTTTCTGTTTCCCATCCACTCGTCAAGGTTTCTCTTGAAGAGTGCTAGCAAGGAGCTTGGCCTAATGTAGATTGGAATCTTGTTCCAAAGCATGGGAAGTGTCTGGGACAGGAATCTATCCCTCCATCACATCCTATTTATTGTTGTGGTGAGGTTTAGATCCCTAGAGCGTGTGGCTTAAGGGGATAAGGTTTTATTTAGGTGGAGCATGTCCATCAATTCTAGGTTGGACATGGCCTTGTATGTCAGGCAGAGATCACCTCTGAGCAGGCAGTATGCAGCCGAGTGCAGCTGGAGTTTCTTCAGTCGAGTTGCATAGGGCATCTGTTTGAGGCCAGTGATCCTCTTGGTGAGGTACTTCTGTGGTCTTTCCAGCTGTTGCAGGTGTCTTGTAAGGTACATCCCAAATGGGGCATTGTACTCTATGATGGGTCTGATGAGTGATGAGTAGAGGGGCACAATGACCTCTTTCGATCTGGATGCAAACCCTTTTGTGATTAGGTGGGCCACATAGAAGGATTTTCTTACCACTTTGGCAATGTGATTATCAAAGGAGAGATTACTATCTACTTGGGTTCCCAGATCCCTTATTACATTTTCCGTATTTAGGGGACTACCACCTATGTGATAGTTTGTGGGTACTTTATTTCCAAAGGGAATAACTATGCACTTTTTGGCATTTAGCTTGAAGCTATGATTTTGACACCAGGTATCTATCTCAGTGAGACCCTTTTGGAGTATGTCTGTGCCAGTGGGTGAGTCAGTTATAGCCCCTAGTTTGTAGTCATCTGCTAACTTGGTCAGCTATAGTCCTCCTGTGCTTGTCTGTACCTCTGAGAAGTATATGCTGAACAGGAGGGATCCTAGGACTGAGCCCTGGGGAATGCCACTTGTAACCGGTTTAGAGTTGGACCTAGCTCCCGCAACTCTCACCATGTGGGTTCTGTCCGTGAGCCAATTGGCAACCCATCTTGTGACATAGGGGTTTATGTTCAGACTGGTGAGCTTGTCTATAATATCAGAATGGGGAATGGTGTTGAAGGCCTTTGCGAGATCTAGGTAGGCTGTGTGTACCACTTTTCCCTTGTCTATAGCCTTGGTAACTGTCTCTTAGAAGTCCACCAGGTTTAGGAGGCATGATCTGCCCTTAACAAAGCCGAACTGGATAGGGTCCAGTGTTTGGAGGTTTCCAATGTCTCTGTTAATAAGTTCTATGATGATGCGCTCCATAGCCTTACAGACCAAGATAGTCAGGCTTATAGGGCGATAGTTCCTGGAGTCTGTTGTGGCTCCACCTTTGTGGAGCGGAATAACTGTTGCTGTGCACCACTCTATGGGTACGTAGCCTGTGGAGAGGCTGAGTTTGAACAGTGTGTTTAGGTGAGGGTTTAATTTGTCTTTGAGCTCGTGTAAGATGCAGCCTGGGACACCGTCCGGTCCCATTGATGCTGTGTTTTTGGCTTTGGAGAGGGCTATTTTAACCTGAGTGTCTGTGATTTCAGGGGCTCTACATTCTTCTGGTATGGTTATAGATCCTTTTGGGGGTGAGAGGGGGGGTGAAGTTTGCACTGAACCTGTCTGCCAGGATGTTGTCAATATCGGTTGGTTCAGTGTATTTTGTGCCATTCTGCACTAACTCCGAGCAGATCTGAGCATTGCCACTTAGATTCTTGACATAGCTAAAGAATGCCTTGTGGTTATCTTTGGAGTCCTTGGCAAGTTTTCTTTCAAAGCTCACCTTGGACGATTTTATGAGGGATTATAGTTTCTTGCTGATACTGATCAGGGATGTCTTACCTTCTTGGGATTTTACTCTTTTCTGTACTAGTTTCCTCCTTCTATTGTATAGCTTGTTTATGGTAGGGGTCCACCAGAGTGGTTTCCTTTTCTTGGAGGAGTGAGTCTTGGTTTTGCCTGGGCTAGCATGATTCATGCATTCTTGTAGGTGCCCATAGAATGCATTAGTAAAGGATTTTGCAGCTTGGACAGCGTTATCCTTTAGCATGGGGGCTTTGAGACTTTCCACCTCCGTCTTGAGTAACGTGAAGTTTGCTTTTGAAAACTTTTTCATGATGGTTTCCTTTTCCGGGGGTGGGGGAGGAATGTGGATATCCAAAGTTATTTGTTTATGGTCAGATATATCCAGTGAGGGGTTGACCTCCGGTGTGGAACACCAGTCGCCCATGTTGGTGATGACCAGGTCCAGTATGTTGTCACCTCTGGTGGGAATGTTGACCAGTTGTTCCAGGGCATTTTGAATTTATAAATTCTAGAAAATGTTGGGCAAGGGAGTTAGTACTTGAGTAGTTCTCCCAGTTAATGTTTGGGTAGTTGAAATCACCCAATATTCGGGTGTTTGGTAGGACCTTTATGTTACCCAGTGTTTCCAGAAATGTGGAATGGGGGTCCTGGGACATGGTGGGTGATCTGTAGTAAGCTAAAATTTGAATTGCTGTTTTGCCCGTTGTTAGTTGCACGTGGATAATCTCTGAAGCATCATGCTGTGCCACTAACCTGGAGGTGTGGGTGTCCTTGATGAATATGGATACTCCCCCACCTTTTGTATTTCGGTCTGGGTTCTGTGGCCGAAATGTTTGGTATGAGTTGTAGCCTGGTAGTGCTGGGGTGCTCTCTGGAGCCTTAAACCAGGTTTCTGTTACTGCACATATATTGATTTTCTCTATACTGAGGACTGCCTCGAGTGAGTGCATTTTGAGGTTTAGTCTTCTGGCATTGAATAGTATTACCCTCAGATTTTTGTAACTTGTGCTATTTACGGCAGTGGGGTTGTCTTTTGAGCCTTGCCTAAAAAAGGCAATATGAGGGTGGCAGGAGCCTTGGTCAGTATTCGAAAGCCTAAGGGTGACAGGTGCAAGCCATCTCTAGCGAAGCAGTGTGGCTTGTCGAGCATGTCATCCCAGGCAGACAGACACTGGATCCCCTTTGAATGACACCAAAAACTTATCCAATTGTTGAAATTGATAATTTTTTCTTTATACCTTGGTATCATTCTTGGTGAGGGCAGGATGTTACACAGGATCAGGGTCATACCGGCCTGGGATATGTGATCAGAGAGCTCTTCCATGTCTCTTTTCATGTAGTCCAGGGAGGTACAGCTCAGGTCATTCCTACCAACATGGACAATGACAGTGTCGTATTTGTACTTGTTTTGGAGTGACCTGAGTGCTTGTGTTATGTGGCGGATCCTGGCACCCGACAGGCAGCTAACAGTAACACTCTCCTTATTCAGTCAAGTGAGTGGGACGTCAGTGTGTCTGACTATAGAATCACCTATTACTAGTATGTTGGGATGTTATTTTGCCTTGAGGGCTGTGATTGCATGGCACACTGGTTTTGTGAAGTATGTGTTTCATGGTTTGTGTAGGGGGGGGGGTGGAGGTTGCTTGGATGTCTGCTTTGGAAGGCTCTGTTGCTTTTGCAGATTTTTATTTAGAGCCTCTGAGTATGTTTTCATGTATTTACGTGTGTTTTTTACTGGTGCTGGTTTAATGGGTCTATGTGAGACTGGTGGTGTGATGCCAGTATTTCCCTTCTCCTCTTGACTGTCTGATCCGTTCTTGGGTTGAGAGAGCTTAGCCTCCAGTTTGGCTGTATAATTGCATCTCTCGCATGTATTAGTGTTTGGTGGTAGGAGGAGAGGGTTGTCTGTGTACATGAGGCAGTTGTTACATTGCCTTTAGTCTCTTTAGTGAGTTTATCTATAATTCCAGATGGTGTCAAAAGCCTTTGCTAGATCTAGATAGGCTGTGTGAACCAGCTTACCCTCATCTACCGCTTTGGTGACTGCTTCAAAGAAATTTATCAGGTTTAGGAGACATGATCTCCCTTTTACAAATCCGAACTGGGTGGGGTCCAGAGTTTGGAGATTACCAGTGTCTTTGTTTATAAGTTCCATGATGATACATTCCATGGCCTTGCAGACCAGGCTCGTCAGGCTAATGGGGCAGTAGTTCCTGGGATCCATGGTGGATCCCCTTTTGTGGAGTGGAATAACCGTCGCCATGCATCATTCAGTGGGCACAAAGCCTGAGGTGAGGCTATGAATGAACGTGGTATTTAGGTGGGGTGCCAGCTCGTTCTGTAGTTCATGTAGAATGCAGCCTGGGATGTTGTCAGGTCCCATGGATGCTGTGTTCTTGGCTTTGGAGAGTGTGGTTTGTACCTGTGCAGCTTGTGATTACAGGAACTTTGCATTTTTCCGTTATAGAGATGGGCCTTTTAGGGGGTGAGAGGGGGGTAAAGTTAGCACTGAACCTATCTGCCAGGATGTTGGCAGTATCAGTTGGTTCTGTATATTTAGTGCTATTGCGCTGTAACTCAGAGCAGATCTGAGTGTTGCCATTGAAATTCTTGACATAGCTATAGAATGCTTTGTGGTTGTCTTTAGAAACGGTGGCAATTTTGTTTTCGTAATTAGCTTTGGAGGATTTTATGAGGGATCTCAGCTTCTTACTGAGGCTGAACAGGGAGTTCCTCCAGTCATGGGATTTTACTCATTTTTGCAGCAGTTTCTTTCTTCTGTTGTAGAGTATATTGATGGCAGGGGACCACCAGATTGGCTTCCTTTTTTTGGAGGATAGCATCTTGGTTCCATTATGGATAGCAGTATCCATGCACTCGTGTAAGTGCCTATAAAGTGCATTTGTGTAGGATTCAGCAGTTGTACCACTGTTGTCCATCTGCATGGGTGTCACATCTTACAAGCCAAATAGTTTCATAAATTTCTATAAAAATCTACCCTCTTTTGTTATGTTTTCCCTTCTGCACCCCCCCCCAGCTATATCTTCACTGCTGCAAATCAAATTCCAATCCCCGCCTATAAGTAATATTCCCTACTGAAATCTGATTATTTCTCCCAGAATTTTCCTAACATCCATTATAGCAGTATTAGGTGGAAAATAAATACATGCAAATGTAATCCTCTTCACTTGCCAGGAGCCCCTTAGCACTACAAATCTATCTTATTATCTTTTTTCCCTCCCTTGTCATTAATGGAGCTCCTCTTGCAATTAGTATAAGTACTCCCCTTTTCCTTTGTCTCAGATATTCTGCTGAATAATCTTCATGAAATCCTTTCTTTATCAAATTCACATGCTCTGCTCTTTCCAAATGTGTCTCATGTAACTATTGGCACTCTGCATTTTTAAATATAGGTCGGATGCTGTCAATTTTCATTTTTTCCTCAACATGTGGGTTCGGTTCTGAGCATCGGAACCGACTTGACAGTTACTACAGCTCATGCTGGCCAAAAAGTGTCTAGCGTTACCCTCATCCAGAATCCTGCTCTCGCAATTACCTCAGATCTCATTTGCTGCTTTCCCTGACAAACACGTTCACCATCACTCTCGAGCTAAGTAAAATTTATAATATAATTTTTCTGTTGTTTCACTCCTTTAGTATCACTTTTTGCTAGTTGCTTTCTTAAAACCCTACCCTCTGTTATTTCTGTATTGTTTGAATCTTTCCCCACCTTACATTCCTTGCTTACACTGTAGTTTAGTCTTCTCTATCATCTCTAATAGTCTTTTACTTTTATCTAGTCTGAACCTTTCCTCTCCCTTTTACACTTTATGTAATCTTCTCTATCACTGATGTTAGAATTTTTCCCCTTTGTTGTTTTTTCTTGACTTTCCTTAAAAAAAAAGTAGTAATAATCATATAAGGGTTTTTATGTTTTCCTCTTGTTTGATAGTGTCTGAGTGTGTTTATGAGTATTTCAGTTAATTGCTTCTCCTTTTTCCCAATACTGACAGTTATTTTTCATCCATCAAAATGGCTGATAAAACTAAGGTCCCATCTGGTTTCAAAGGATGCCAAAAATGTGCACAGAAGATACCGATGCTGGATACTCACTAACTATGTGTGTATTGCCTAGGCCCTGTCCATCTACTAGAAGACTGTTCTATATGCCATGGTTTCAGTAAGAAGCACTGGTAGAAAGGAAATGAAGTTAATTCTAAAAGGTATGATACCCTAAGCATTTAGCAAAGCCATATCTGGAACAGACAAAACAAGGAGCAAGACTGATGTTCCCCTTCTTCTCCTTCATCATCCTCAAAAATTTAAGAAAAGTTTGAGAAGGGGAGCCTTCTTCATCTTTAGCACCACCTGTGAAAAGGACAAAATCTTTGGTTCCATCTGTATCTTTGAAAGCAACTGCCTCCAGATCTAAATCTCTGGCCTAGAAGGGTCCTGTGAAACCAAGTGTATCAGCACAGCAAATAACTCTGCAGACGTCAGCCTTGATGCAGACTTCTTCAGTGCCGAGTTTGCAATCTGAGGAACCAAGTATTTTGACTCTTCCGGGACTTCGTATTCTCCCTCTACTGATCTTTTTTCCTCGGAGACTGCCTTCTTCTCCCTTTTTAGAAAGACCAAAATCACCATCTATCATGTCTGTATGTTACACCAAAAGTCTAATTGAAGATGGCGTGGAGAGGCTGGTGACGAAAATACTCTGGGCGCAAGGCTTGTCCAGAACTTCCTTGACTCCAGTCCCATCCGGTATTGGAGCTGAACCTTCCTTCACCCGGACAGTTTTACTCCTCTAACTTCATCTGAAGCATTAGAGTCTTCAGCTCCAAACATCCTGGTGCCGACTGCATCGGCTTTGGCATTTTCCACATCTTCAGAACAGGTTTTCCCTCTGAGGTCTTCTATCCAGCACGGATCAGCCCGAGGTCTTCTGTCTCAGGGGCTGTCTCTTCGTACCAGGAAGTGACCACAGTTCTGAGGCAGTCGATCTCTGTTCTGGGCTCACTTCCCTCTGCAGGGGGGGCATTCTTCGGGGCAATGGAGAGAGCCCTGATCACTGGAGTCAGACAGTTGACTCTTCTACTTCGGAGCAAGTATCCCTTTCTTCCTCACACCTGGGTATTCAACCTGCACTCCCACTGGGTCATTGGATATCAGAACCTCAGGAAATCCAGATAATAGTTTGTTCCTGTTCTGAATCTTCCCCAGATGTTCTCACTGAGGAGGACCCTAAGTAGAGAAAGTGTAAGAGGAAGCACTTGGATTCCCCTGAGGAATCGATCATCAAAGACACCGACTTCGATGAGGAAGAGGGATCCTCAAGGTCACCCTCTCATGATGTCTCCTTTGAGACATCCTTGAAATACTGAAGCAGAGGGGTGGCTGGAAGTTCCAAAATCCTTATTCTGAGGAGTCGATGTACCTGTAGGCTTTCGGCACCCAGCCATCTGCCTCTTGGGTGACCCTGCCTGTGATGAGCTCAACCAGTTGATCTCTCAGTGGGTGTGGAAGACCCCTGGCACCGTAGAAGCTATTTCCAAGAGACCTGATAAGATTCTTTCCACTCCCGAAGGCAAGCAGTTCTGGACTAAAGTGTTAGCTGGGAATGCCATGGTCGTGGTGGCAGTCACAAGGAAGGAACTGGCTGACGTGAGTTCCTCTATCCGTTCACCCAATAGAGAGTCTTGGGCAGTTGATAGATTTGGGAAGCGGGTTTACACATCATCGACCTGAGCTTTAAGGTCTTTGAATTTTTTGGCATGCTTCACTAGACGTGAGAGGGTTCTGGTTAAGGAGCTATCACATACCCTGCCAGGGTCTGTTTCTAATGAAGTCCAAGATAAGGTTGCTTTTCAGTTGGCTACCCTGGAGTCTATGCCTAACGTGTCCATAAGGCTCATCGCTCATGCAGCTGAACAGACTACCAGAGCAGTGGCGTTACCATTACAAAACATGCCTAGATGCACCTATGTGACTTTGTGGAGCCATTTAAGTCTTCATTCATCAATGCACTGTTTGACAGATCATCTCTTTGTGGCCCAAAAGTAAAAGAAACTCTATCCAGGTGTGAAAAGGATGGAAAGACCCTTTCTGCCATTGTCATTTGTTTTTCCACTCTGGAGTGGTCCTTCTCGAGGAACCAGAAAGGCAGTGGAAATATGTGGTTCAAGAAATCCCAAAGGCCTGTTCTGGACACACCTGGAGGTAGTTCCCCTAGGGGCAGAGGAGGGAACTTCAGTGAAACATGCCCTCCACAAAGCCGAGGTGGCTTCCCAGGGAAACCCTAATAGAATCCTAAAAGAAGGCCTGGTTGTCTTCCTCTGGATGAAGGTCGGGGGACATGTGTCCCTGCATCAAAACGCCTAGCTACAAATATTTTTTGATACTTGGGTGTGGAGGATCATTTCCAGAGACTTTTCAGTTCCCTTCTCCCTTCCTCCCCTGTATGCAAGAACATTCCTGATGTTCCACCCAGCCAGAGGGAACGAGGAGTTCTAGAAATCCAAAAACTTCTAGAAAAAAGGGTCCTCCAAGAAGTCCCACCAGACCAGATAGAATCTAGAACTTACTCAAGATTCTTTTTAGGGCCAAAAAAGACAGGGGACTGGAGACCAATTTTGGATCTAAGTGCACTGAACAAGTCAGTTTGTCAAACCAAATTCTGGATGGTCATGGTACACTCCATACTTCTGTTTCTGGAAAAGGATGACTGGATGTGCTCAGTAGATCTTCAGGATGTGTATTATCATATAAAAATGGATAAACAATCCAGAAGGTTTTTCTACTTCTGGCTCTGAGCCGCTTACTACCAATTCAAAGCTCTGCCCTTTGGCCTCACCACAGTCCCCAGGGTGTTCACCAAATGTATGGCATTACTAGCAGCTCACTTGAGACTGCAAGGATTCCAAGTGTTTCTGTATTTAGACAACTGATTCATTACAGCCCCATCCAGGCATCAATTGCTAAAGGTGAGGGATCATGTCCTTCATGTCTGTTCCTTTCTGGGAATAACTGTAAATTACAAAAAATCAAAATTGACCCCAGCACAGAATTTAGAATTCATAGGAGTGCTTCTAAATACTCCTTAAATCCATACTATCTATTCCCCCAGTGAGGTTACAGAAGATAAAAATCCAGGGCCAGAAAGTCATCACCGACAGGAAAGTTACCACTCTCTTATGAGCACTAGGCTCCATGGCAGCAGCTGTAACTCTGGTTCGCTTAGCAAGGTTTCACATGAGAGTACTACAGTGGCTGCTGGCATCTCAGTGGTTGATTATGTGATGACCCTCCACTGGACCAGTAATCAAGGAGCTTCAGTCCTCACCACTGGCAACACTGGGGGGTTGTTCACTGAGAAGATGACAGATACACACACACTATTTCCAGATGCAGCTCTCTACATCAAGTGCAGTTTCCCTTAAGAGCAGACAGAGACCACAGTCAGTCTGGGTGTGGTTTCTCACTCTTTCTCCAGATCCCCAATAAATATATTTAATAATAAATAATAAAAGAAACAGAAAATACTCAATGTATATTCACCATGACATCAGAGTTCCAAACCACAGGAAATATTTAAAATAACATTGTAGCACACAAATAAAGAAAAATTATCTACACTAAGCTTCACTATATTCCTGACTGAATCTAAGAGAATTATACTGTTCCCCAGAAACTTACTTCATATATAGAATGGCAGATGTGATTAGTGGTTCTTGTCAAGTCCAAGACTGAAAACAAAATACTCTGTCTCTCTAAAAGACTTCTCAAAATTATATCTAAAGTATTACTGCTGGGATAGAGTGCAGAATGACATTATAATGACATTATTTCTTGTCATCTGACTTCTAGTTCTCATGCAAAACAACCATTGATGGCAGCTGGTAACATTTAACATCTAAAAAATATATAGACAAGGGCATGTAAAAATATGTAGACAAGTGCTTTGCTCAGATCTTTGGCAGATGCTGAAAGTCATACAACAATTGCATTATTTCATGCTTTCAAGAATAGTAATCAGTTCACCCTAAAGACAATACAGAAAACTTCCTAGTACAGACTTTGTCTCTTCTTGCATTGAGAACTGAAAGATACCATCCTTTATGGCCTAGCCCACTTAATTTCAGATATTTTTCTAAAGTTTGCTGGACTGAGGTTAACCTCCTGTATTCCAGTTTCCACTGTTAAAATATATACATTTAACAGTTACAATAGTGCATGTACATTTCTGTTCTTTTCCTGTAAGGCACACTGTGGATACATTTTAAACACAGCACTCTACAAATACTTTTCAACACATGCATCTGTACAAGTAGTTTAATATACACATGACATACAGTTCTAATATATTTGTAACACAAGAATCTCATATGACATACAGTTCTAATACATTTGTAACACAAGCATCTTGTATAAATCATTTTGATATTTACCAATGACATATAATTGTTTACAAAATTCCAGCTAGCTGTGATGGCAGTATCTCCTTTTGTCACACTTTTTCCCCATTCAAAGACTGAAGCTAGTTTTTCAAGTTACCCTTGAGAAACGTTGCTTGAGGGGAATAAGCCTATTGGGGAATACATTACCCCATTCCCTGTCTTGAGATCCGAGCTGCCTTGGCATTGCTGACCCCAATACAGCACTGAGTTGTCATATCCTATGCCTGCAACCCTAGGCTATTCCATAGAAGAACTAATTCCATTAATAGAACTTGTTGGCGGAATAAATTTGTGTCCAAAAACCTCCCCCGTCTGTGAAATAAACTCCCTCTCCATGTCAAGCAAAGTATTTCTGTAGCCCTCTTTAAGAGTAACCTGGACAACTGGATGAGAAACAAAAAGTACACCCCTGGGATCTCACCTGACTCCCTGCTGGATAGGGGAAACAGGTGCTCACTTTGTAGGAACATGCGCAAAATTCTTTGCTAGGCTTATAAGGGCCTCTGGGCCAATGGCCTAGTATCATTCTGTGAACCTATAGTAACTTGAGATTTTGCTGGCTGGTTCCCTGTAGCCATAGATCTCCCTCAGATGCCTCCGCCCTTCTACTTCAAATACTTAGCACAAGGTCCTCCCTATCATGGTAAGGCGGCATGGTGTTAACATGATACAGTTTGTGCCCCTGTCTCCTGCCTAGCAGTTCTACCATGTAGTTAACATCACTGACATTCCAGTTTGAAGGGTCCCTCCCAAGCTGCCTGCAGCTTGTTGTGTCTGACAGGAATAAGAACCGTGACCTGCTTCCCCACAGCATACTCACTAGCTTGAGCATTGCTGTCATACAAGACCTTTTTCTGCTGTTGGGATTCTGCCAGGTTCTCCTGGGCCTTGTCCTGAGGTTTAGGACATATGCCACAACAGCCTCCTCATGGAATTCACACTCACCCTTCCATTCATCGCAAATCAAATCTAGAGGTTCCCTCACCCTGTGCCCTTACAGCAATTTAAAGAGTGAAAACCTGTGGATTCCTGAGACACCTCTCTGTAAGCAAACAACAGATGGGGCAATTACTTGTCCCACTGTCTCTTAAATTGGTCCACAAATGCCTGTAGCATGGTGTTTAATGTAGCATTTAACCTGTCCACCAGACCATTAGTCTGGGGATGGTAAGGGGTGTTCTTTAGGTGCTTCACCCCACAGTGCTTCCATAGACAAGCCAACAGGTCTGACGTGAAATTGGCACCTCTGTCAGTCAGTATTTATTTTGGGAAACTTACCCTGCTGAAAATCTCTAACAAAGCATTTGCCACCTTTTCTGCCTCAGTGGAGGACAGAGCCAGCGCCTCAGGATGTCTGTTAACATAATCTGCTACTACTAGGATATACTTCTTCCCTGTGGAGCTTGAGGTACTCAGAGGCCCCACAATATCCATAGCTACCCTGTGAAATGGCTCCTCAGTCACAGGCAAAGACACCAAAGGAGCTTAGACCTTGTCTCTTGTCTTGCCTACTTTTTTGCACTGCTCACAGGTCCTGCAGTACCCTATTACATCCCTGGAAATTCCAGGACAATAAAAGTTCTGCATAATATGTCTCTTTGTACGTTTTATGCCTATATGACCTGCAAAGGGAATGTCATGGGTTGTGGCTAGAAGTGCCAGATGGTAGGCTCTGGGCACTACCAGCTGCTGTATTCTCTCACCCTCTAGCCCTCCCTCAGGGGTCCACTTTCTATACAGTAACCCTTTGTCCCACTATACAGATTCCCCCCTTTCATTGAGAATCAGGTGTCTTCCTAACTGCTTCCCTCAAGCCTTGTAATGTAGGGTCTGAGAGCTGAGCCTGTCTCAGCTCTGTTTGTAACCCTTCCCAGTTCCCCTTCCACATGAAATCTGATATCCTCTGACAGAGGTGCCTCACTGTCAGCCTGAGTGCTACTACTCACATCTTCCCTTGCAATCACTCTGCTAAGGGAAAATCAGTACCCAACAGCAGCTGTGGCTCACCTTCAGTCTCACTGCTACAGGTTAGCTGCTTCCTGGAAGTAACCACCTCACATCTTGTCTTCAAGTGTGTGGTCTGTCTGAGTCCCTCCCAGACTACCAGACCCACATGCCTATCTCCAAGCCTGATGGCATGTAATTGCATGCACACAAGGTACTACTGCATTGTCAAAATCATTCCCTATCAGGACATCTGCATGGAGATCCTCAAATGCACCTACTTGTTTGCTTCCTTTTCCATCCTCCAAGTCAAGGTGAACCCTAGCCAAAGGTATTTGTAATGGGTCCCTCTTAAAACTTTGACTGGAGTAGACTGCCCAAGGAAGTAGTGCTCCTCTTTAACCATTACCGGCTTCACAATGGTTAGGTCAGAGGCTGTGTCTCACTTAGCAGTGGCCTGTTTCCCATGTACTAACATAGGATATATCCTCTTGTGGTAGTTTGGTACTCTTGTTGTCTCTGGACAACTTAACACTGTCATTCTGTTATTCCCACTTGCTGGCTTTCACAACTTTTGTTCTCCACCTTGCCTCCATGGACATCTATATGCTACATGGCCCTAGTGGCTATATTTAAAACATTTAACCCTTAATCCTGGCCATGTACCTGAACTAGTGGCTTCCCCTGTTACTGGCAGACACTGTTCGGGCAGTTTAGGCTGCTCAATATGGGTTCCCTTAGACCCATGTGCAGCACTGGGTATCCATTTCCTGTGCAGTGATACCCTGCTTGCTAGGTACAGGTCTTCTTTTTTCCCCATCTCATCTGTGGAATGCATTCCCTATCTGCCAACCAGATTCAAATGTTCTCAGGAAAAATGCTAAGGGTTTATTCCCTCACCAAAATGTTTGCCAGATCTAGTGAAGTCCTGTGGAGAAAAGCGGTGACCTGACACCCACTCACCCACCTATGAAAGTAAGTGCTTAACTCAGCAATATAATCACAAACACTTTCATCTGCCTTGCACCTATGCTCACTATTTTTTTTTTCTGTAAGCTTCAGTTGTTAACTTAAAACACTTTAATAAACAATTCTTAACTGTGTTGTAATTTAAGCAGTCTGTATCAGACAATTTAGAAACAGCATTTGCAGCTTTACGTGGAGTAAGGGGGTCAGGAACCATACCCAGGGCCCTTGGTCAACATTATACTGTTTACATACCCTTTTAAACATATGAATAAAGTTATCAAAATCATCACCCTCTGTAAATTGTGGAAGGAATTTAATGACCTTTATTGCTTCTGGGGGTCAGTTACTCCCTTCCCCATTAACCCCATGACCCTGGTGAAGAGTCAGCATTTCCTTTTTATGTTGCTTCTGCCTCTCATTTTCTTCAGCTTCCAGACGTTTCAGTCTCTCTGCTGATTCTAACTCCATCTGTTTGGTTTCCAGTTCAAGTCTCTTTAACTCCAGATGGATTTTTAAGTCCTCTGAGGCAAAGTTGAACTGTCATTTTTCTGAGAGTTGTACATCCAAAAGGCCAGTCTGGTTGGTCTCCTGGTTGCTGGTCTGTGATGCAGCTGTGGTTAAGGCTGCAGTCATTTCTCCTTTAGTCAGGTTGGCATGCCACAGTCTTTTGGTTTGGCACATCACAGCCAACTGGTTCTATGTCATCTTGCCATAATCCTCCCTTGACATCCTTGCCTGCTCTCCCTGACTAACTAAGCTAACAAAAAATAAATACAATATTGTGATAAGGAACTCTGAATGTCTGCCAGATGGCTGCTTGACAGTACAAACATCATCTTTAGTGACCACTGTTTACAGGCTGCAGGAGTTTAATATCCACACCACTGAATCCCAATACATGATGTGGTGATCCCACCACTGCCAACAAAATGTGATGTGGATATCCCACCACTGCCTACCAAATGTGACATCCCACCACTGCCACCAAATGTGTCGACTCTCCACTGGACCAGTAATCAAGGAGCCTCAATCTTCACCAATGGCAATCGTGGAGAATCATTCCACTGGGAGGATGACAGGTATATACATACAGACACACACACACACACACACACACACACACACACACACACACACACACACACACACACAGTATTTTACATGCAACTCTCTGCATCAAGTGCAATTTCTCTTAAGAGTACACAGAGACCACAGTCAGTCCTGGGTTGGTTTCTCACTCTTTCTCCAGATCCCTAATAAGACTCTTCACTGGCACAGCTATAGAGTTAAGATCTCAGCTGAGTGATGAAGCCAAAACCTCCGGCACCCTCTCTGTCCAAACAGTGCTTCATGTCCTTGCCAAAGTAGCTGACACACACACTCTTTGAGGTTTGATTTACACACACACACACACACACACACACACACACACACACACACACACACACACACACACACACACACACACTTGGGAAAGGCTGACACAGGTTTACTAGCTATACCCCTTCTGTCCAGACTATAAGGTAATCACTGATGGTGGTCACTCCCCATCAGCTACTTTAGGGCCTTTAACAAAGGGTGTCAAATTTTACTGTGAAATATTAATACAACTGCAAATGGTATTTTGACCAAGAACAAGGCTATTAGAAGTGGCCCACACAGTGTCACCAGATAAATGTGCAAGTACTCTCGAAACATAGATATCTCTACATAGATCAGCCACAATGAAAGGTTTAAATATATTTAATAATAAATGATAAAAGAACAAGAAAATACTCAATGTATAGGCACAGTGACATCAGAGTTCAAAACCACAGGAAATATTAATATTGCAGTACAGTCTCGCAGAAATAAAGAAAAATATCTACACCAAGCTTCACTATATTCCTGACTGAATCTAAGAGAATTATACTGTTCCCTAGAAACTTACATATAACATGCAGTTCTAATACTTTTGTAACACATGTTTGTATAGAGCAGGGGAGGTGTGGTGAGTGGTTCTTGTCAGTCCAAGACTGAATGCAGAATGCTCTGTTTTACTAAGACACTTCTCAAAATAATATCTAAAGTATTGCTGCAGGTATAACTTGCAGAATTACATCATTACTTTTCATCAAACGTCTAGTTTTCATGCAAAACAACCACCGATGGCAGCTGGTAGCATTTAGTATCTACCTGTAAAAATACATAGACAATGGCTTTGCTCAGCTCTTTG
Organism: Protopterus annectens; assembly: GCF_019279795.1. Classification (NCBI taxonomy): domain Eukaryota; kingdom Metazoa; phylum Chordata; order Ceratodontiformes; family Protopteridae; genus Protopterus; species Protopterus annectens. The sequence goes on from NC_056726.1 coordinate 800,856,907, forward strand.
GTAGATGGTGGAAGTCATAAAACAATTGCATTCCATTTTGATTTCAAGACTAGTAATTAGTTCACCCTAAAGACAATACAGAAAGCTTCCTAGTAGGTGTTTACTAGGCTAACAACCACAAGGTCCTTGTTAAGCCTAGCCATGCATCCCAATTCGTTCACAAGTTCTGAAACCCTTGATAAGTATAAGTATGGGCCTGGGAGATGAGCCATTTACAGGATACCTGTTTGCATTACAGATATAGGTGCCATACCAGGGGTGAATTTCCGGTTTCCCATTCAGCTGTCCAAGTTGCACTTGAATTGGGTTAGGGAGGAACTCTGCTTCACATGGATGGGTAGTCTCTGGGATACATACTTATCTCTTCAGCAGGTCCTATTTATATCACAGGCAAGGTTTAAGTCATTAGAATGTGTAATTCTGGTACTGTTTGTTTTGTGAATATGCAGGAGGTCCATCAGAGTGGGGTCTGAAAATGCCCTGTATGCCAGGCATAGATCTCCCCTCAAAAGCCTGTAGGAGACAGAATACAGGGATAGGGCCTTGAGGCGGTCTGCATAGGACATATTACTTTACACCATGTATTCTTTTAGTGAGGAACCTCTGTGGATGTTCCAGTTGTTGGATATGCCTGGTTAGATACATACCAAAGGAGGCATTGTACTCAATGATAGGTCTGATGAATGCCAAATACAGTGGAACAATGACTTCCTTGGACTTAGATGCCATACCTTTGTTTATAAGTTGCACAACATAGAATTATTTACTCACCACTGTAGACATGTGATGATCAAAGACTAGATCATTATCTATGTGTGTCCCTAAGTCTATGACTACTGGGTCATCTATTAAGGGGTGTGTTGTCAATATGATAGTTACGAAGGATGGATGATTTCCCAAAGGATACTATTATGCATTTCCTGGCATTTAGTTTTAGTCCATGGCTCTGACACCAGTTGTTTTTCTGTGTCAGCCACTCCTGGAGAGCATTTTTGTCAGTGTGAGATTCAATGACAGCTCCTAATTTGCAATCATCTGCAATTTTAGTCAGCCAGAGACCACTGACATTGGCCTTGGCTTCTGAGAAGTAAATGCCAAAAAGGAGCACTCCAAGGACTGATCCCTGGGGGACTCCACTTGTGACTGGCCTCTTAGTAGAGGTGGACACCCAATTCTAACTTCCTAGGTCCTGTCTATGAGCCACTTGGCTATCCACCGGGTGACATACGGATTTGTAGCTAACCTCTTGAGTTTGTCAATAATGCCCAAGTGGGGTATTGTGTCAAATGCCTTGTCCAGGTCACGGTAGGCAGTGTGAACGATTTTGCCCTCATCCATTGCTTTGGTGGCCTTCTCAAAAAAGTCCACCAGGTGGAGTAGGCATGATCTGCCCTAGACGTAACCAAACTATGTTGGGTCCGGTGTCTGGAGGTTTACTGTATCTCTGTTGATCATCTCCATGAAAATTCTTTCCAAGGGTTTACATATAAGACTAGTGAGACTTATGGGTCTGTAGATGGCACATCTTTTTGCAAAGGGATGACTTTTGCCTTTCTCAGTTCATGAGGCATGAAGCCTGTTTGGAGGCTACAGTTAAATAGTAATTCCAGAGGTCCTGATAGGTCATGTTTCATGCTATTTAGAAGGCATCCTGGGATATTGTCTGAGCCCATTGATACAGTGTTATTTGTCTTAGAGAGAGCATTAAGGACCTGTTCCCTACTGATAGTAGGGGGAGTTATATTTGATGTTATTTCCTGAGGGAAAGTTGAGTGGGAGAGAGGAGTTAAGTTGGAGCTGATTGTATCAGCCAGGAGGTTTGCTATATCTTCTGGCTCAGTACAGGGGGCTGCATTTACAATGAGCTCCACACACAATTGTGTATTGCCTTTGATGTTGCAGACATAGCTAAATAATGCTTTGTGGCTGTCCTTGGCCTGGGAGGCCAAACTTTCCTCAAATTTTCCTTTGGTAGACTTTATTTGTCCTCTGAGTTGTTTGTTTAATTTGATGAGAGTGCTTTTATCCTGCTGGGTGCTGCACCTCCTAATTTTTGCCATGCTTTTCTTCCTCCTGTTATACATCTGATTGATTTTGTGATTCCACCAGAGTGGCTTGTTTTTTGAGTTAGTTCTATACTTCTTCCTGGTGGGTACAGCTGCCTCTATGCAGCTATTAACATGCTTGTACACAGTTTCTGTGAGCAGTTCTGCATAGGCAGAAGTGTTCTCAGGGTTTTGGGGGGCTTGAAATGTTGTCAGGTTCTCACTTAATAGCAGTAGTTTAGCCTTAGAATAGTTCCTGAATATTCCCAGTTTAGCTGGGGGTCCAGGTTTTACTTTTACTTCAAAGGAGACTATTTTGTGGTCTGACGTTACCAGGGAAGGCATTACATTAGGTGGTGTGCAGCACTCTCCCATATTTGTGAGGACCATATCTAGTATGGTCGCATCCCTAGTTGGTGTATTGACTGTCTGGTCCAGGGAGTTTGTGTTTACAAAATTCAGGAATCTCTGTGCATGTACGTTTGATGTCGTATAGGATTCCCAGTTAATAGTGGGGTAATTAAAGTCACCCATGAATATGGAATTGGATTGGATGGTTAGTGTTTCTAATAAATGTTAATACATGATATGTTTTTCCTAGGTCATAGTGGGGGACTTATAGCTTGCAAGGAAGTGCTGCATTGAGAACTGAAAGATACTATCTTTTGTGGCCTAGTCTATCTGATTTCAGATATTTATTTTAAAGTTTGCTGGTCTGAGGTTAACCTCCTGTGTTCCGGTTTCCACTGTTAAAATATATACCATTAAAGAGTTACAATAGTGTATGCATATTTCTGTTCTCTTCCAATAGGGCACAGCATGGATACATTTTAAACACAGCACTCTACAAATACCTTTTCAACACACACGTCTGTACAAGAAGTTTGATATACACATGACATACAGTTTTAATACATTTATAACACAGGCATCTTATATGATATATAGTTCTTAATATATTTGCAACACAAGCATCTTGTATAAATCATTTTGGTATTCACCAATGACATATAATTATTTTCAAAATTCCAGCTAGCTGTGCTGATAGTATCTCCTTTCATCATATATTATTACACCAGTCCATGTCGGATCTGATCTTTATCACCAATCTTTGCAAAAAAGATTTAGATTGTTGGATACACTCCAAAGAGATTCTTTGTCTCACCGCAACCGAAAGCCATAGTGACCACGTATGCCTCCCAGATGGTGGTGGTGGGGCAGTCTGATCCCACAGACATTGCCAACATCCTAGCTGACAGGTTCAGCGCAAACTTCTCCCCCCCCTCCCCACCAAAAGGGCAAATATCTATGCCAGCAGAGTGCTGCCCCCCTGACATCTCAGATGCTCAGGTGGGAGCCGCCCTCTCCAAAGCAAAAAACACAGCATCAATGGGACCAGACGGTGTCCCAGGCTGCGTCCTACATGAACTCCAAGAAGAGCTAAACCCAAACATAAAACTACTGTTCAATCTCAGCCTTACTACAGGATATGTACCCAAAGAGTGGCGTACAGCAACAGTGGTCCCTCTCCACAAAGGTGGTGCCTCAACGGACCCTGGAAACTATCGCCCCATAAGCCTGACTAGCTTGGTCTGCAAAGCTATGGAAAGGATCATCATGGACCTCATAAATAAAGATATTGGGGACCTACAGACACTGGATCCTACCCAGTTTGGCTTTGTTAAGGGCAGATCCTGCCTCTTAAACCTGGTTGACTTCTTTGAAACAGTCACCAAGGCCATTGACGAAGGAAAGGTGGTCCACACAGCCTATCTGGACCTCACAAAAGCCTTCGATACAATACCCCACTCGGGCATTATAGATAAGCTCACCAGCTTAAATATAAACCCCTATGTCACTAGATGGGTTGCAAACTGGCTCAAGGACAGAACCCACATGGTTAGAATTGCTGGAGCCATGTCAGACTCCAAACCAGTTACAAGTGGCGTCCCACAAGGCTCAGTCCTGGGACCTCTCTTGTTTGGTATATATTTCTCGGAGGTACAGGCCAACACGGAAGGACTGTGGCTGACCAAGTTCGCAGATGACTGCAAACTGGGCACCATAATCGACTCTCCAGCCAACACAAGCATCATCCAAAAGGGCCTCATAGAAACAGACAACTGGTGCCAGAGCCATGGCCTCAAGCTAAACGCCAAAAAGTGTATAGTCATCCCCTTTGGCAAAAACAAAGTGCCCACAAATTACCACATAGGTGGTAATCCATTAAGTACAGAAGAAGTAATTAGGGACCTGGGGACCCAAGTTGATAGCAATCTCTCATTTGACAACCACGTGGCCAAAGTGGTTAGAAAAACATTTTATATAGCCCACCTAATCATGAAGGGATTCAAATCTAGATTAGGGGAGGTCATCGTGCCTCTTTACTCATCCCTCATCAGGCCCATAATTGAGTACAATGCCCCTTTTGGGATGTACCTTACCAAACACCTGCAGCAACTGGAAAGACCCCAAAAGTACCTCACCAAGAGGATCAAAGGGCTCAAACAGATGCCATATGCTGCCCGGTTATAGAAACTCCAGCTCTACTCAGTGGCATACCGCCTGCTCAGAGGTGACCTGTGCCTGACGTATAAGGCCATGTCCAACCCGGAATTAAGGGACATGCTGCACCTCAAAAAATCCAAATCCCATCGAGCTACACGCTCGAGAGACTTGAACCTCAGCACTGAAATAAATAGGACATAGCAAAATTAATTTAAAATGGGTGGCGAAAGCCAAACATACTCTGGCTAGGCTTATAAATGCCCTAGGGCAGATAGCCTAGTATGAACCTATGAACCTATAAATACTGTTCAAGGCACTTGGTTCCCTGTAGAGGCCAACTTGCATATCAATGTCCTGGAGTTGAGGGCAGTGCTTTTAGCATTGCAAGCATTTCAGACTCCTCTTCTTTTGGGAACAATTGCAATTACAGCTGACAATATGTCAGTGCTTTGGTACATCAGCAAACAGGGAGGAACCAAATCTTATGCTCTGTGTCAAGAAGCCTTCAGAATGTGGCAAGGAGCGATCTCTTCCAACCGCTTTCTGATAGCAACGCACATTCCGGGGAGTTCCAGTGTGATAGCAGACAAACTGAGCTGGTGCATTTTTCTGTCCACGAGTGGTCTTTCAGTCCAGAGGTGACAGAGAAGATCTTTTGTCTGTGGGGTCAGCCTTGCTGCGACCTGTTTGCCTATCCCTTAAACAACAAGTGCAGCACCTACTTCACCCTGATCCCCCCTCCAGCAGATTCTTTGGTATCTACTTCTCTGAAGTACAGGCTAACACAGAAGGCCTCTGGCTAACGAAGTTTGCAGATGACTGCAAACTAGGAGCCATAGTCAAGTCCCCAAATGATGTGAACATCCTACAGAAGGGCCTCTCTGAGACAGATGCCTGGTGTCAGAGCCAAGGCCTCAAGCTCAATGCCAAAAAGTGCAGTGTCATCCCCTTTGGTAAAAACTCTGTACCCATGAACTACCACATAGGCAGCAATCTACTTAACACCGAATGCGTGATAAGAGACCTTGGGACCTAGGTGGACAGTAGTCTCTCCCTTGATAGTCACATTGCCACAGTAGTCAGAAAGTCTTTCTACGTGGCACACCTCATCATAAAAGGGTTCTCGTCCAGGAAAAAAGAGGTCATCGTTACCCTCTACTCATCACTCATCACTCATTAGACCCATTAAAGAGTACAATGCCCCTTTTGGAATGTACCTCACAAGACATCTGCAGCAGCTGGAAAGGCCACAGAAGTACCTCACAAAGAGGATTACTGGACTCAAACAAATGTCCTACACTGACCGCCTCAAAAAACTCCAGCTTTACTCCGTAGCATATCGCCTACTCAGAGGTGATCTCTGCCCAACATATAAAGCTATGTCAAACCCAGAGCTGTTGGATATGCTACACCTAAAGAAATCCCAATCCCTCTGAGCTACATGCTCTAGGGACCTAAACCTTGTCACCACAATAAACAGGACACGCTGGAGGGATAGATTCCTATCCCAGAGACTTCCCATACTCTGGATCAGGCTACCCATGTATGTCAAGCAAACTTCTTCATTAGCACTCTTCAAGAAAAATCTTGATGAGTGGATGGGAAATAGGAAATACACCCCCGGGGATCACTTCTGTGTCTCAGTGGCACAGGAAAATAACTTTCTTGGGTGGCTTAAGCCAGGGAACCTTGTTGGCTAGGCTTGTATAGGCCCTTGGGCCGATAGCCTAGTACCTGCCTATGAACCTATGAACCTATAAGATGCTCTTCTACACAATTTGCCCGCCGGACTGCTGTATGCTTTTCCCATGTTTCATCTAATTCTGAAATTTCTACAGAAAACAATGAGGTTGAAGAGCAAAGTAATCCTCATTGCACCTTACTGGCCTCGGCAGATATGGTTCCCCTTCGTTTGGCCTTATCTGATTCAACAACCATGGATCCTGGACCCAGCACCAGATCTTCTGTCCTATCCAGAGGGACTGCTTCATCCAAACATTGTGAATCTTAAGCTGACAGTTTGGCTACTCCAGTTCCACTGATAGCCAGGCTCCCTTCACTTTCTTCCCCAGTGCACCATATTCTATTGGCCTTGCACAAACCAGCTAGACCCAAACTCTATGCTAGTAAATGGAGTATGTTTGCCTTTTGGGATTGTGACAACAGTACTGATCCCTTTTCAGTGTCCATTGATAAAATCCTAGAATTTAGCTTTACTTTTTGAAGCAGGTGTGTCCCAGTGTACCATAAAAATTGAAGTAGCTGCTATTTCTAATTTCCACAGTGGTTTTAAGGAATCATCCTTGGCTTCTCATAAGCTTTGCAAAGGCTTTTTAAAAGGAATGCTGTTGCTTAAACCTCCTTACAAAGATCCTACTCCACTGTGGGATTTAAACTTAGTATTCCAAACCATTGTTCAACCTCCTTTTGAACCATCATCTGAATGTGTTCTGAAGTTCTTATCTTGGAAAACTGTATTTATAGTGGCAATAACTTCTGCCAGAAGGATTTCAGAAATTTAAGCCTTATCATGTAGACCTCCTTACCTTATTTTCCACAAAGATAGAATTTCACTGAGAACTAATCCTTCCTTTTTGCCCGAGTTAGTGTCAAGAGACCATTATCAACCAGAGTATTAGTTTACCAGTATTTCTCCCAGTTTTGCTAACAAAAGTGAATACTGCTTATGTTTATTAGATGTTCATAGACAGTTAAGTTTTTCTCTGCACAGAACTAAGAATTTCAGCAAATCTGACCAACTATTTGTGTCATTCTCATCTACAAGATTTGGACAACCAATGAGCAAAGTGACGTTAGCCAGATGGCTCAAAGAATGTATTTCTTTTATTTATAATACAAACAAAATTAATTTGCCTAGGCCTTTAAAGATTCATTCTACGAGAACTGTAGCTACATCAGCAGTCAAGGGCTTCAATGGATGATATATGTGCAGCAGCAACTTAGGCTTCTACCATACCTTTATTACCTATTACAAATTGGATTTGGTCTCTAGGGGAAGAACATCTTTTGGTTCAGTGGTGCTCAGGAATATACTTTCATGACTCCTCCCAAAGTCTAAGGTAGCTGGGGACTCTGTCCCATACGTCAAGGATAAAATGAAAATAGACAACATCAGATAAAGAAGTTATGCACTTACCATAATTTTCCATCTGTATTGTAAATTTTCATTCATCTTTGACTCCCCTGCTTGCATCCCCTGGCATTTGAAGACTTTTTGGTGGAACGTATGATATAATTTTCTCGTATGGTAATCTTTAAAACATAGCATATATAGTTTCTATTAACGCTTCGCTATCTATCACTCAATATCTAATCTGCAAACTTGATCTAAGGTAATTCAGAGAGGGGTATTATGGGTAGAGGTGAAGCTCAAGAGTTTGTTGGTCAGCGTGAGCTGTAGTAATGGCCGAGTTGGTTCTGATATCGGTCTGAACCCATACATCAGGGATAAATAAAAATGGACAACACTGATGGAACGGTATGCTAAGTACATACATTTTTTTTGTTAACTAGAGCACAAACAAATTTTAGCACAGTGACCTAGGCAACAGAAAAAAGAAAGGGTTGTCACCAAACTTAGTGTGCCTTTGACAAAAAAAATAACCAGATATCCTACAGAGGTATTGCAAATATTTTTGGAAATTTTATGAAAATTTGTATAAAGCATAAGAATGTGGAAACCAAGAAAAAGCACAAATGGAAATATTCATGGAAGATTTAATGATGCCAGGCCTGGAGGAAGATGAAAGATGAGGCTCAACAGTTAATAGCGATGATAAAAAAGAGATGAGTTAAGAATGGTAATATACTACTAATCAATAGAGAAGTATTCAGGAACAGACTGTGTTTCTTTGGAAGTTGGGAAGGAAGAAAGTGGTAAAACAGTTCAGATTTCTGTTTAACTTTTTATTTTATAAAAGGACGGGGGAACAGCAGTACCTTGGAAAAAAGCTGTGGTGGCTGTATTACCTAAAGAGGTTAAAAGACCCTTCAGACCATTTAAATTTTAAATCACAATTGTTTGTCTGTACTAGCTAAGAGAATGGCATTGGAGTTACCAAAATTAGTAGATGTGGATCAGTGTGTTTTTAGAGTACCGGCAAACATTTGACAGCATTACTAGACTGATGATTGAGGAAAGCAGAATATGGGAAAATACTGAGTGGGGCAATGGAAGAATTTTCATTCCAAGATAAAATAGTAGGGTTATTGAAGAGTGTGTATGAAGAATCAGAGACAAAAATTAATGTGGGAGGGTTCTTCTCTACCAGGTTGTGTTTAAACAGAAAAACTAGGCAGAGATGACCACTTTCCCCTTTTTGGCTGAGTCAGTCAGACTTGGGTGTGAAGCAAGGCTGGGCGCTTGCCATGGCTGGATGAAGCGTCACTCTCTTACTGCATTCCCCCTTCCAGGGGGGCTGGGGGGATGCCAACAGCAACTTTGGACACACGCTGGGCCCTTCCTGTGGATTGCGCCAGTTGTGGCAGGCGCTGGTCCCAACCGGCATCCCGCATCGTATGGCAGCTTGCAGCTGACTTAGAACTGGTGTGGACTGGGGGAATCTGACTGTTTAATTAAAACAAAGCATTGCGAAGGCCTGAGATGGGTGTTGACGCAATGTGATTTCTGCCTAGTGCTGTGAATGTGAAAGTGAAGAAATTCAGTGAAGTTTGGGTAAACGGCGGGAGTAACTATGACTCTCTTAAGGTAGCCAAATGCCTTGTCATCTAATTAGTGATGTGCATGAATGGATGAGCGAGCTTCCCATTGTCCCCACCTACTATCTAACGAAACCACAGCCAAGGGAATGGGCTCTGCAGAATCAGGGTGGAACACAGACCCTGTTGAGTTTGACTGTAGTTTGACAATACAGTTTATTTCCATTTTAGGTGGACCAACACAAATTACCAACCAACATAACAACCCCGATAACAATATATCTATTAACATTGATGTGAATTCTTCTAATAACATGCAAGAATGGGATCATATTAATTCTTTTATTAACACCTTCTCCTGTGATGATATGCACATTAAGAGTATTATTGAGAAAAAATGGTGTCTTTTGACTAATAAGGGTGAGTTTAGAGAAAGACTTGGCATTAAACCCTCTGTGGTCAAAAGAGGTAGGAATTTCAAATCAATTTTTGAATCTAAGACCGGTGGTAGGCTGGAAGAGTTTACATGAAAAAGTGTGGCTTCTGCAACTATTGCAAGTTTATTTTAGTTTGTTAAGAACTCTATCTGAACAAGTTGTTGGTGAGGATAAATGTGATTCAACTGTCAGTCTAAGGGGATCGTTTATTCTGCTTGTTGTCAATTCTGTCCCAGTTTCTACATCGGAAAAACTGAGCATAAATTAAGGGACAGACTTTGTGAACATTTATATGATCTTAAATGTAGAGTGAGTTTAGATTTTGTATTCTTGAACAAATAGTGTTGACAAGAGGGGTGGCCCATGGAGTTTATTGCTGGAAAAATGCAAGCTTTTCTGGAAATTACAAACTAACGGGAATAGTTATCCTGGGCTGAACTATGTTATTTCTGTTTCTTGTCTATTAAAACTAAAATCATTGCAGAGATAGAATTGTTTACATTTAGTGTATTTATTATTTTTTATTATGGTTGCTCGTTCGATCATTGATTATTTAGCAATATATTTTAAAAGGGGAGGCTTGGTTATTTGTGATTGGCTCGAGCAATTATAATGCTGTTTTTTTCCTTTTATGATTGGCTACTCCCTCTATTCTCTATGATTCGTTGATTGGATATAATGTTTGGAGGCTTGTTGATTTTGTGAGTTGTGATTGGTTAAAATGTTTTATCAGGTTTATTTAAGGTTTAATTTAATTAGTTTTATTTGTTGACGTTTCATACTATGAGATGAAAGCGCTTATCTTGAGGTTTATAGTAGAAATGTTTTTATGTTTTAATTAAATGGTTTCTTATTCTTTCAACCACAAATCCATGCTGTGTTTGCATTTTCGAACCCACTTTCCCCTTTTTATTCACTGTATATTTAGAGCCATTGACAAAGAAAATAAGTGACTTGTGAATTCAAGGATATGCCTGGCATGGCAGTTAAAAAACATTAGCTTTATTTGTGGATATTATTTTGTACTTGATAAATCCAGAAAAGGATATTTTAGTGTTGTGGACATTTTTGCTACAGTTTCATATCTTTACTGGATATAAAATTAATGAAGATAAAATACAGAATGTAGTGGTAGATGTGTACCCAAACATGAATTAGTTGGGCAATGTTCAGTTTTGGAGAGGTTATAAGGTGAAGCATTTTTTGTATTGATCAAAATAGATTTTGTTTAAGCAACTATGAATATAAGGGAAGAGGCTAAACAAATGGTAATATAAAATCTGAGAAACCTGAAGTTATTGATTATAGATATTAGGATAGTAAGGTACAGATAGTGAAAATACTTTTAGTCCCTTTAGTTTTATGTTTAGATCAGGCATACCTTTATTTCACCCAGGGGATAAATTGTGGATTGTAATTAGTAAACAGATGAAGGAATATATTTGGATGGGAAAGAGGTCAAGAGTTAAGTGAGATAAGTTGATCATTCCTATTTAAAATGGTGTTGTACAATTATCTGATTTGAATGGATTCTTTAGAGCTACGCAGTTAAGATTCATGTATATAATGCAAATGTGAGGTTTTAAACCAAAGTTAAAAAGAATTATGATGCAATGGGGACATCCAAGAAATAAGGAGAGCTCAGGATTTTGGATGCAGATCGTTGAGGAGAATACCAACAATACCAACTTTATTCATAAATTAGCAGAAAGTGTTCTAAGAACTAAGCTAACACAGGTGTGGGAAAAGATTTTGTCAATGGGGGTGACTGTAAATAGGAGTATAGAAAACTGGCAAGAGGGGGCTAGGAATTTTTGGAAAAAATTGGCAAAAGGAACCAAGATACTGGGGATAAATAACAAGAGAGGGCATTGTAATAGAGTAAGATTAGGCAAGCAGAAGTTTAGGCTGCAGGTTAGAGTCCACTTTCCCTACCAGGGAATGATATCTGATTATAGGCAGATAAAAAAGGGATGGGGGAGTGCTAAGTGAAAGATCAGCTCTGTTAGAGTTTTTAGCTCGTTCTAAAAGAGAAGCTGCTGTTAGCAAGGGATAATGAAAATATTGCATGGCACCTATAAGAATTAACCAGAGGAGGTTAGAAAAAATTGGGAAGAGAGTCTGGAAGGGCAGATTACAAAGGAACAATGGGAGGGCATCTATATGGCTCCCATGTGTGTGACAAAGTCCAGAAGGTTTAGGATTTTTCTTGCGATGTGTTTGCATATGTATTTTATACCCCAAGAAGACTTCAGGGATGTTTTTCCACAGATGGACAACAAATGCTGGGGGTGTGATAGAAACAACAGAGGTAATGGGAACATGCTTTTTGGGTGTAACAGGTCGGCAGATTTTTTAAATTTCATACAAAATACTCTTGTCAAAAATGTTGGAGGAAATTATTGTTTTGAGCTGGAGCACATGATCTAAATTACCTACATGTCTACTAAGTTTAATGCTATTGGCTGCCAAAAATGCAATTAATAGAAAATGGAAATCAACATCTAAGCCAACTGTAACTGAAGCACTGAATATTGTAAAGCTGATAAAACTACTAGAGATGGATCTTTAGAAATGAGAAGGAGCAAATTACCTAGAAATAAATGAAATTTGTGGGAATCATGCAATGCGTGCAGACTAATGTTCAGGAGGAAGTGAGAAGTTAAGGGAAGGCAGGAATTGAGCAATTTATGTAAGTTTATCATAGATTAATTGTTAAAAAGAAAGCATAAGAGATTTAGAATATGGGAATGTAAAATGTTGATATGGCTTGTTTTCTATTAATGCATGTCACCCTATGTCTTAAGTGATAATGTGATTAGAAGTTCTTATGAGGGTGGGGTGAGATTCAAATCATTACACCCAGCACTCTTTAGAATATTTTTTCCAGATGGGTCAGAAATGTATATGGAGTTAGATCTGGCTTGGGAAGAGATGTAAAAAGCAACAAAAAAGTAGAGACGATAGACCTCCAATCAGCAAGGTGAAGAGTCTGTTTCTGCATCCTGCATAAATTTGAGGGGTTTCAAACAGACTGTGCCAGTGAAACTGTTTCCCTTGTTTCAAAAGAAAATGCTTGAACTAGAGACAGAAACTCAGGAGAGGACCAAAAATCTTAGAAGTAGCTTGGATTTGAGCCAAATGCCAGTACTGCGAGGAGAGGAATGGAGAAAAGTCTGATAATTAAGTGAACTTGTGGGTCAGCGAAATAAAAGGAAATATAACTCCCATTGTTATTTGCTACAGATAAAGGGGAAAAAAAAAACATGAGTCTTGTTTTGTGCTAGTCTTGAGAAACTGATATTTGCTGACATGGTGAAAAGGTAAGGGTTATTCAGAGAACTAATAATAAAGAGAACTTGGTGTATAGTGGACTTTACTATGTGCTATATATTTTAAAATGTGCAAAATGGAGAGGAAGGAATACATGTAAGTAAAACAGCTTTTCACTTATTTGTGTTGACTTGTTTAACAGTGTTGTGAAATGCAATATATAGTTTAAATGTTTTAACATTGTTGTGAAATGCATAACAGTAGTAGTCGTCATGCTTGTAGTTTATAGTATACTTTAAATGATAGGTGATAACTCTTTTATTATGAGAAATAAGCTTGTTGAGATGTAGTACATCAGTAATGTCACCCTTCTTTTGGACCACCCAAGGTACCTCACAAAGTATAGACCTTCAAAGGCAAACCAATAAACTGTGTGCAGATGTTATTAAAGAATAAGCAATGAGGTGGACGGTGTATAGTATTAACACCCAGGGGCTGTAATAACTCACAAGCAGTCACTGTATTTGTCAACAAATAATCGTAATAGTATGTTTTCCAAGGCTGGTCAGAGGTATGTCCTTGAGACAGAGTGGCATGTATTTCTGCTGTGCTAATAGGATAAAGGTATGAAAAGTGTATTACGTATATAATAAGGTACTATATGTGCAGTGTGTTGTTGCTTTAAACAAGAGAAGGTTAATAAAGTTAGTAAGGGTTAGTTGCTTTAGTAGTATGATCAAGGGTCAGTTTCCCTTTCAATCATTAGTGAATAAATATACTACAGTGAGCTGGCAAAAAGTGAATATCAGTGTACTAATAACGGTGACTGTGGGTGAGGATATGTGAGGATAATAGACTACAAATGTTTCAGTGCTAATTGTTCTTTAATAGCCTTATGGATAAGATTATTATCTGGGAGTGCTGTTGTAAGAGAAGGATATTGAATAATTAGGAATACAGGAGCTGAAAGGTACATTTCGGTGCTTTATAAACAAGTTAAGTGCTCTTGACAAAATGGCATTCTTACCGTGCATGGGACAGAACAATAAAAGCAATAAATGCGCAAAGGCACAATATGGTTTTATAAATAGAAGACGTAGTTCCATGGAAATTTTCAAAAGTTGATGTGGCCTACTTAGCAGACAGTACTCCCAAGTGACACTTAGCTTAATGGGAGATGGTTCAAAAAGCTACTATGGGAAATGAGCAGTATCCTTTCATTTTGAGTTGGGGGAGTATATTAGTAAAATTTTTATTTTGAAATGTGACAAACTATATAAAATGTAGGCCGAAAATCACACATTTTTGGTATATGATTTAAATCTTCCAGAGTATGAACTTCAAAATGCCTCCTGATCTTTTTGAGGAAAGTAGAGTATGTAAAGTATATTGTATAACTGGGTGCCTATTGACTGTAACCTGTTTTATATATATATATATATATATATATATATATATATATATATATATATATATATATATATATATATGAAATGCATCATAACACCTATGACTACCTCGTTTACTTATTTGACAGCCACAACACTTCCATATTTACTAGCATTATCTTCTAACAGGAGATGCTGTGCTACTGTAGTGAGGCAGTTTTGCAAGAATGACTTCAGAGGCCAATTTTTCAGGTAGAGTACCATGTGGCTATCTCTGGTGCACATCTACAAATGTGTTACAGTTTAAAGTGTTCTGTATAATGTACTAAAATATTTAACATTTGTTAATCTTGTTATCTTATCATAGATACATTTGTAAAATATTTAATTTACAACACAGTTGGTCATCCTTGACACAGATTTACGTGTGTGCTCAAGCATGTTTTTACAGGAGGGTTGCTACACGTAATACCTGATTCATGTTTCTGCTGGTAATGTTCCCCTCTTACAGTAACACGGAGTGGTGTGTTTTGTTTTTTCTTGTGTGTTAAAAAATATAGCAGCGCCTGACCTTTGAGGCAGTGAAGAGAGAGCTCAACATCTGAAACCTGTCTAGTGAATATTACAGTGATACTTCCCATATTGCTCTTATAGGTTCATAGGTTCATAGGTTCATACTAGGTTATCTGCCCTAGGGCATTTATAAGCCTAGCCAGAGTGTGCTTGGCTTTCGCCACCCATTTTAAATGAATTTTGCTATGCCCTTTTCTGAGGTTAGTATACTGTGCCTCTGTCTAACAGTGACACAGAAGTGATACCCGGGGTAAACCTACTATCTCCCATCCACTCATCAAGATTCCTCTTGAAGAGAGTCAATGAGGGACTCTGCCTAACCTGGACTGGGATTTTGTTCCAGAGTGAAGGGAGCCTCTGGGTTATGAATCTGTCCCTCCAGCATGTCCTGCAATGTTGTTTTAAATATTTCCTGTGGTTTTGAACTCTGATGTCACTGGGAATATATGCCGAGTAAAATAACATTGCAGGACAGACTCAAATAAATAAAGAAAAATATATAAACTAAGCTTTACTATATTCCTCCCAATATCTAAGAGAATTAAACTTTTCATAGAAACTTACTTCATCAGACTTGAGGTGCAGACACAGTACTGCTGTATTCTTACATGCCTTTTATTTAGATTCGTTACTGTGGCAGCATTCCTGTGTGATGCCCCACCACTGGACCAGTAATCAAGAAGCCTTAATCCTCACCACTGGCACCAGTGGGGGACATACACTGAGAGGATAACATGGTCCACACAGTATTTCCAGATGCAGCTCTCTGCATCAAGTGCAGTTTCCCTTAAGAGCACACAGAAAACCTCAGTCAGTCCGGAGCTGGTTTCTCCCTCTTTCTCCAGATCACCAATAAAACTCCACACTGGCACAGCTATAGAGTTGCGATCTCAGCTAAGTGGCCAAGCCAAGACCTCCAACACCCTCTCTGTCCAACCAGTGCTTCGTGTCCTTACCAAGTAGCTGACACACATGCACACACTCTTTGAAGTTTGATTTACACACACACACACACACACACACACACACACACACACACACACACACACACACACACACACACACACACACACACACACACACACACACACACACACACAAGCACACACACACACACCTGGGAAAGGTTGGCACAAGTTTTCTAGCTATACCCCCCTTTTGCCCAATCTATAAGGTAATTATCATTGCCACCAGCCAGCTCCTTATTGGCTACTTTAAGGCCTTTAACACAGGTTGTCCAATCTTACTGTTTAGTGTTACTGTTAATACAAATGGTAGTTTGACCAAGAGCAAGGCTATTAGGAACGGCCTACACAGCATCACCAAGTAAGGGTTGGGAGGGTGGCCTAATGGTTATGGTGTTTGCCTTACAAACACAAGGTGCAGGGTTTGAGTCTCACAGGGGATAATTGGCTACACTTAAAATGGCTCGCAAGGGCAGTTAGCTTAGTACTAATCTATAAATATGCAAGTACTCTCAGAACCTAAATATCTCTGGACAGATCAGCCACAATGAAAGGTTTAAATATATTTAATAATAAATAATAAAAAAACAAGAAAATACTCGGTATATATTCCCAGTGACATCAGAGTTCAAAACCACAGGAAATATTTAAAACAACATTGCAGGACAGTCTCAAATAAATAAAGAAAAATATATAAACTAAGCTTTACTATATTTCTGCCAATATCTAAGAGAATTAAACTTTTCATAGAAACTTACTTCATCAGAGCAAGGCAGATGTGTGTTGAATGGTTCCAGTTGTTGTCAGGTCCAAGACAGAATACAGAATGCTTAGTCAATCTAAGAGACTTCTTAAATTAATCTCAAATATTACTGCTGGGATAGCTTGCAGAATGACATAATTTCTTGTCATATGACTGTATCCCAGATGAAACGCCCACTGCTGGAAGCTAGCAGTATTTAGCATCTACCTGTGAAAATACATAAACCTCAGATCTTAGCCAGATGCTGGAATTCATAAAACAATTAACATTCCTTCATACTCAAAACTAGTAATTATTTCACCTTAAAGACAACACAGTGAGCTCCCTAGTATAGACATCCTTGTATCAAGATTATATTACCCCCGATGGGACTCAAACCCACAATCCCTGGCTTAGGAGACCAATGCCTTATCCATTAGGCCAATGGGGCCTGACAGAAATAAAGAGCCCTTGCAGGTCTTGAACCCAGGAGCCTATACACAATAGTCACAGCAGTTAACCACTAAGCCATCTGAGCTACATCGTGTCTCTTGCTGCCATAAAGTAATTTAATTTCAGCTATTTTTCTGAACTTTTGCTGGACTGAAAATAACCTCCTGTCTTCCAGTTTCCACTGTTAAGATATATGCATCTAAACAGCTAGAATAGTGCAGGTACATTTTTGTTCTGTTCCAGTAGGGCACACTGTGGATGCATTTCAAGCACTTTGCAAAAACCTTTTCAGTACATGTCTGTACAAACAAGTTAGATAAAGGGTTCGCATCAAGATCTAAGGATGTAATGGTGCCCCTCTACTCTTCCCTCATCAGACCCATTATTGAGTACAATGCACCAATTGGAAAGTACCTGGCTAGACATCTCCAGCAGCTGGAGAGACCACAGAGGTACCTAACCAAGAGGATTACTGGCTTCAAACAGTTGCCTTATACAGCACGATTGAAAAAGCTAAAACTGCTCTCTGTTGCATACCGCCTTCTCAGAGACGATCTCTGTTTAACGTACAGAGCCATGTCCAACTCAGAATTGTTGAACATGCTCCATCTTAGCAAAACCAAATCTACTCAAGCTACACGCTCTAGGGATATAAACGTCAACACAACAATGAATAGAACATGCTGGAGGGATAGATTCCCTTCGCAGAGACTTCCCTTACTATGGAACAGGGTCCCGATCTACATAAGACAGAGCCCCTCACTGTCACTCTTCAAGAGGAACCTTGATGAGTGGATAAGTAACAGAAAGTTCACAGCAGGGATCACACCAACAGCACTACTAGATAGGGGCCAAGGGTACTAGCTGCTAGTATAGTACAAGGGTCTAGGGAACTACTAAAGGGGAGGTGAATACCGCACAACGTGGCTGGGCTAATATATGCCTTTGGGCAGATAGCCCAGTCCCAACCTATGAACCTATGAACCTATACACATGACATATCGTTCTGATACATTTGTAACATAAGCATCTTATATGAATCATGTTGATATTCACACATGACATAATTATTTACAAAATTCCAGACAGCTGGGCTGACAATATTTCGCTTTGTCACACCCTGCTTACAGGAGCATTTGTAGGATGCGTTGCTTAGAACCCAGATAAATCATATTCCACAGTACTCAGGCATACTTGGTGGAGAAGGGAATGGCTGCAGCACTGAACTGGTAAGCTCTTATTTTGACATTGTCAGATGCTGAACTGCAAGATTCTGCTGTAAGAGCAGAACATACAGAACATAAATACTGTGACTCCTAGTTGCAGTAAAACCTTTTAATATATACTTTTGTGGACTTTACTGGCTATTGCAAGGAATGTTTTCACAACTAATCGGGGAAAGAATCTCCACCAAGTATAAACATGCTTATTAATTCAGCCACTGTTTTGTCATAAGGAAATGTGTTCTATCACCAGTGGAAACAAATGGTAAAACCCCAATTTTATGTACTAAGTGAAAGTGAAACAGTTATTAAAGTATACATTAATATATTAGCTGAATTTTTTTGAATTTATCTAATATATTACATTAATAGCATAATACAATGTTTGATAATTTTTGATTTTGCATATAGTGCACACATTTTGTTAATGATTTAAAATAATAAAAAAAATTGTGGGAAAAACACAAACAGAATGGGAATTATTTTCCAAAATTTTTAAAAATCTTGTTATTCCTTGCGCAGAAGTTTCAGTGAATTACAAAATTTAGTAGTCAATGTAGGAAATAGCACATCAGTGCCACTTTGCATTGTTTCTACCATAGCCAGAGCATGTAAATTCTTACTACAGTTTAACACATCATAGTCTTGCATAAGTTGCCCTTTTCTAGCACTGCATCACAGGTAGAGCAGCTCTGATACTGTCAATCACATTCACACCTGACTTTCTTCACACAGTGGTGAACCAGGTATGGATAGAGATGAGAAGAATATGTAGTGTATTGCATTTGTCTAGCAGAAGGTTTTACGTAGAAATATTTGTTTTATAAGACTGGAGTCCTTTGCAACTGTCTTTTTTCCTTTTATTTCCTTCCTTGGTTTTTGCAATTATAACACATTCAGTCTTTTTTCTATTTGGTTAAAGTGGTGTTGGCTGGATCTGTCGTATTTCTAATGCTGAAGGAAATGGAGTGTGTCGTAATAAAGACATTTGTTTTACATTTGATCTTCTCTAGTGACCATAATTATTTATTTTTGTTAATTCCATTTCTATAGGTGTGTTCATTGTTTCTGCCAAACGTACCCCTTTTGGTACTTACGGAGGACTGTTGAAAGATCAGTCTGCTACTGACCTGGCTGAACATGCATCCAGAGCTGCCCTGGCTGCTAGCAAGGTGGCCCCTGAGCTAGTAAACAGTGTTATCATGGGCAATCAACTGCAGGTTAGTTAAACAGAGTAACAGCTGTTGAAATGCATGCTGTAAAGAGGGTAATAGTTCAACTTAACCTTTGCATCTTTTGAATAAATCCTCTATGTGACCTTTCCTTCCGCATTTTATTTGAATTTCCATGACCTGTTGTGTTGCTTTTTTAAGTAAAGACTTTGGTGTGCAGCTATTTTATCAGTATGACTTTTTTTAGTTGTTTGACCAGCAAATTTTGGCAACATGTGAACATTACATCAATTTTCTCAATATTTTTAGAACATTGTGTAATGCAGCAGCAATTCAGCAGCATTTGTTTGGAGACATTATCACCCTTGGGAATAACAGCTTAGAACATAAGGTCACTAGAGAGAACTTTAAATGAACAGTAACAGTTTTCCCCAACTCCTGCTAAGCTATAAAATACCCGTGTCAGTTTACACTTATCAAGGATATCAGAATTTGTCAGAGATTAGGGATGGATGGCTAGGATTAAAAAGGCCCTTGTGGTTATTAGCCTAGTAAACTCCTATGAACCTATGAACCTATGTCAGCAACAGTTTAAACTCTATACAGCTAGTCTGAATCAATGGTCATGTGAAATCAGCTCCTTCACCATAATATTCCTTTCACTTTCCAGCTGACCCAGCAACAATATAGATAGCATCAAAGTAGAACTGGTAAAATCTTGAGAAAACTTGGGCTGACTTTGTCAGTGGTGGTGAAAACTCAAGGCTCATGTAAGTCGGTGCAGACCCTGGTCCATTTTACCATGATATTCTGCAGTATAGAGTTGTATGTATGAAACTGAGGAAAATCTTGAAGTGAAGAAATGACAGTCATGTACTTGTTTTAACAGGATGTTGACCAGTGCATTTGTAAATTAATTTGTTTTGCCATTTTTCTGCGTGTACTGACATGGAATTATATATAGATCTATACATGCATATACATATTTCAGGCATGGGCAATAATGTGCTACTATCTTGCCAATGTACCAAAATAATCATTCCCTTAAGTGTCCAAGTTGCTAAAAATATCTAAATTAGTGCTTGTTTTATTATAATTGGGTAGTCTGTTCCATGCATCAGCTGCTGCCGGAGAACTGTTCAGTACACCTCTCATTCCTATGTAGCCATCACCACAGGTCGTCTGATTATACTGTGCCATTCTTTGATAACCCCAAACATTCCCAGAGGTAGTTGTTTCTAAATGTCCTATATACCTGAATACCGTCTCCTCTTAAATATCTGTATGAAACAATGTCAAGTTCAGATAATTTAGTCTCTTGTGATAAATTAAAATTTCACATCACTAGTACATTTCTGGTGTACTCATTCCAGTTTACTCATGCTAGTTTTCTTGTAAGGTTTCCATATTATTATTCCATACTCTGGTCTGAGTCTGATGTAACTTATAATGATTTCAGCACTTTTGATTTCCTAAACTGTATAAATCTTTTTTTATACAGCCTATAGCATTATAACTGTCATTGACCACTTGGTTGATTTGGTCAGAAAACTCCCAAGCTGGATCTACCCGTATACTCTGATCCTTAAATGAATCTACAGTTTCAGACACTGTTTGCTTTATTGAATATTCATCTTCAAGTCTCTCTCCCAAATGTCATGCTTAGTTTTTGATGTATTTATCAGTATGTTATCCTTATTTACCCATTTAGTCAATTTAGTCAAGTTCTTTTGCAGAGATATCCTGTCTGTAACAGATACAATCAGTTTATTTCCCGTTTTTCAATTAATCTGCATTTAGACTATAGAACACCTTAGATGAAAAAGATAGATCTGAAAGATACATCCTAAACAAGTATGGGCCTAGGACAGAACCCTGAGGATCCTCGGCTCCGACTCGGCCTATTTACAAGCTGGAAGTCTTCTAGGTGGCTTGTGGCTAGGTAGGCATCCCATGGTGCACCAGTACAATCCCCAGATCTCGTTTGCTGCATTGACGAGTTTGGTTGTGCTTCTCCTTGGCTCTGGCTAAGTTTTTCAAATTTATTCAAAATTTTTGGATTATTCTCCTGTCTTACCTTTAATAGTGTTATATAACATTGTATAGTCATAGTTAATGTAGTTTGCAAGTTAGAATAGGTAGCGTTTATTAGTGCGCCATTTGTGTGCAATTTCTTTTAGTACAGTTGGCCTTTTGGCCTTATAGTACTTGATATCCTGTGTGCCAGTTTTCTCTTTTTAATAATTAGATATTAGTAATTGTAAGCACCTTTTGTGCGCAGTTAGGCTGTGTGTGTTGTTAAGTAGTTATAAGTTTTGATTTTTTTGCGGATTTCCGCTTGCTATTTTTATTAGTGTTGCAAACAGAATGAGGTTCTGTTCACCTTGTGTAGTAAAAGTTTACACTTTAGTCCTGTTTTGAGTGTGGTTGAGTCTTTCTAGTTGTTTTGTCCCCCCATGTCTGTTTTAGTTAGAGGACCTAGTTTCCCGTTCTTTATTCCTGCCCGGGCTAGGCCTGTTTAAGATAGAGGACCCAGTCCTTGTGGTGTCTCTTTACCGTTCCTGTAGGGCTAGGCCCGTTTAAGTTAAAGGACCTAGTCCTCCCTTTCTTTTTCTGTGTGTGTGTGTGTGTGTGTGTGTGTGTGTGTGTGTGTGTGTGTGTGTGTGTGTGAGCTCATCTTCTGTGAGAATGTCTAAGGAAAACAAGGACCATAAGCCATCTGGCTTTACAAAATGCATAAAATGCTCATAGAAGATGTATATAATGGATGGCCACAGTAACTGCGCTTACTGTCTTGGGGCCATCCACTTACAGGAAACATGCTTATTTTGCCACTCTTTCAGTGCTAGGGTGTTGCAAGAAAGAAAAAATAAGCTCATCCTAAAAGGTCTCCTAAAACCTTCCTTTGATGAAGTCTGGCTAGCTCTCCCTCCTCTGCTAGATCTTGGGGATCTAAAAATGAAAAGTCCAAGTCCTCTAAGAGGCCCTCCCCAGCACCGGCTGTTGTCTCGGAGCCACCTGTTAAAATGACTAAGTCTGACAAATCCACTGTCTCATCGGCTCCACAGAGTTAGGTGCCGATTGAGAGTTGTACTACTGTGATTACAGGGTCGGCGCCAAGTAGCTCAGAACCGACCTGTGAGAGTATTCTACGGGGCTGGTCTATGGAACCTCTACTGGTCTCCCCTACATTGAAGTCACCAATATTGCAGAGATCCCATTCACCTACTCTGTCCTCCAGGTCTTCCAGGAGTTTATCGGAAGAAGATGTGGAGAGGGTAGTGCTGAGACTTTTGAAGTCGTCTGCCTTACCGAAATTGTTGTTGGCTCCGACCCAGTCAGTTCCGGGGCCACTTGAGCCCGTTAAGCCCCCTTCGGTCATTCCTCCTCCAAGCCATGCTGGCCTTTTAGAGCCAGAGTGTTTGGTACTGCTGGTGGAACCCTCGGCTCCAGCTCCCTCTGTGGCTGTTTCGGAGCAGAGTTCCACTCTGACACTTTCTGTGTCATCTGTGGTGTCTAGAAGCCAAAGCTGCCGGGTTGGCTTCGACAGGGATGCCTGGAACCGATCCTCTTCGGTTCCGAGCTTCCCTCTCAGCTCATCGGCGAGGGTGAGTTCGGATCTTGCATCTAGCTCAGAGCTGATGGCTCTGGAACCAATGGCATCCTCAGTCTCCTTAGAGCCGAGGAAGTCTTTGGAGCTGAAGAGGTCAGCATTCGAGATGATGAGGAGTGTGCTGTCCTGATCTTCAGCTCCTACCAGGGGTACCGACTCTCTTCCCCTGGGGCACCTACTTCTGTCTCGGCTCCTATTCTCTCCCTGGACAGCAGAGACCTGCAGCCTCAGGAGCCTCTGGCCAGTGGCCCCCACTCTTCTGAGACCTCCCCGGAATATCCTTTCGAAGAGCCGCCACGGATGAGAACATGTACGAGGAAGCCTGTAGACTCCCAGGATGAATCTCTGACCTCTGACACTGACCGCGAGGAGTCAGAAGGGTCCCCCAAGTCATCCTCTGATGATGTCTCATTCACTGACATCCTGGAAATCCTTAAGCAGAGGTGCAGCTGGCCCACTGTCACCCCTTCTGATGAGGAGTCAATGTACCTGAAGTCTTTTGGGTCTCAACCTTCAGCCTCTTGGGTGTCTCCACCCTTTGATGAACTGCTGGAGCTAGTTAGTTGAAAGGTGTGGAATACTCATGATGCTGTGGAGCTAGTCCCCAGGAGACCAAATAAGCTTCTTTCTGCACCCCCAGAAAAGGAATTTTTGTCTAAAAGTGTTCCCATAGATGCCATGGTGGTGGTGACGGCCACTAAGAAGGAGTTAGCAGAAACTTCTTCTTCTGTTCTTCCACCGAATAAGGAGTCTCGAATGATGGACAGATATGGTAAGTGTATCTTCTCTTCAGTGGCATTTACCTTTAGATCGCTGAACTATCTTACACACTTCACAAGGCTTCAGAGAGATTTCCTTAAGGAGTTAGGAGATTCTCTACAAGCACAATTACTGAGGGAGTCCCTGACAAGGTGTCTGCCCAGTTGTTCACCTTGAACTCTATTGTCAACTCGTCCATGAGGCTTATCTCGTATGCAACTGATGGAGCGAGTAGAGCAGCGGGTTCAGGAATTTCCCTAAAGCGTCATTCCTGCATGCGTTTGTGTAATTTAGCGGAACCATTCAAGTCTACTTTTACCAACTCCCCCCTTCAACGGTTCTTCATTGTTTGGACCTAAGGTAAAGGACACTCTCACCTGGCGCGAGCAAGAATGAAAACTCTCTCTGCCGTGGGAGTACATTTTACTGTACCCTCTAGACCATACCCAAAGGATCAGAGGGGTGGTAAAATGTGGCTCAAGAAGTCCCAGAGGTTTTTCCAGGATGCACAGGGTGACTCCTCCTTCAGAGGCAGAGGAGGAGGAGGAAATGGTAGACGTCGCCCTAGAGGCAGGGGCGGACCACAAAACCAGGGAGGTTGCTATTCCTTTCGGGGCCGGCCTTACCAGCGCTTCTGATGTGGGGCCTGACTGTGCTTTTCTGGGGCCGTCAGGTTTGGGTCCCCTTTCTCAGGCCTCTTCTCCTAGACGATCCTTGGATTCTGGACCCAGTACCAGATTTCTTGAGTCACATGTCGGGCTCACTTCATCCCTCCTTACACACCCTCAATTTGACAGTGATGGACTACAAACATGGAATGTTATGGTGAGTACATAACTTTTTTTTAAAACATCCCAAACATTCTGGATTTAAGTTTATCATTCTGGGCTGTGTGGAGATGGATGAGCTTAAAGGGGACATTTTTGGAGAAAAAAGAATTATGCTGGCAGCTGAAATTAAATGCATTCAGAAAATCAGAACTTACCTACTATTGCTCTATTAAGAGCAAATTGAATTTGCGTAAGCTGCCACACAGTCTGTAAAGTTTTTTTAGGAAGTTTGTGAGAAAATATTTTTATGTACTAAAGGTACCAAACATACCAAAATATAATAAAAAATGATGTGCAAAATGTGTGTAAATATATATATGTTTAGTTACTTTAACCAAACCTACCAAAAAGTATTAAAAAATTATGTGCAAAATGTGTGTAAATGTATATCTGTTTAGTTACTTTAACCTCAATTCTGATTTACAGTAGATTCAAAACACACATTTTTTCATGCCACTATTACCATAACAATTTTGGTATAATTCCCAAATTTAGCATACTGGTGCACCCTCATGCACACCCATGCACACACCTGTATGTTTTATACATTACCAGTTTACTTCATCCACTGTTTTCTGTATTTTTTTCTAGTGGTTTTCATTGTATAAACATTTTTTGGGGGCAGTAAACATGAAAACTGTCATGACGGGTGTTTTTTTTTTTTTCTCTCAGCTGCAAAGCATTGACATTTTTTTCTGAACTGTAAATAACTTAGTTTTTATGCACATTAATACATATGGATGGATGCTTATTAAATAGTATTGCACAGAGATAAATATTTATATTTATAGTGTTCTAATTAGATAAAGTTTGTGGTTAGATAGCTTTGTGTGTTTTTTCTTGTATCTGTCTAGTTAGCTCTTTTTACTTATATACCTGCGTATATGATTTTAGTTTTTGTCACAGACCTGATGAAGGCTTTATTGGGTCAGTTAGCCAAAAGATATTTAGTTCAAAGCTTAGCCATGCAACCCATATGTATTCCATGAATTATTGTGCCTTAGAGGGTATTTTAAGGGGAATATATTACAGCATGATTTAACAATTGCCACTGTCCTTTAGAGACTTAGCTGTCAGACCTGGAGTGAATCCCTGATTTCCCATCTAGTGGTCCAAACTGCACTTGAATAGTGTTAGGGAAAGGCTCTGGTTCACATGGATGAGAAGTCAAAACCAGAGAATGGAAATTCTCTATGATGTGTGCCTGTCCCTTCAACATGTCCTGTTTAAGTTGTAAGCAAAGTTTAAATCCTTAGATCTGACAATTCCTGGTGCTGCTTCTTTTGCACATCTGCAAAAGGTCCATCAGAGTGGGATCCAAGAATGCCTTGTATGCCAGGCATAAATTGCCCCTCAGCTGTCTGTAGGAAACAATAAAAGAATATAGAGACAGGGCTTTGAGATGATCTGCATATGGCATAATGTTTACTCCCTGTATTTTTTTTTAAACAAACCTCTGTGGACATTGAGTTGTTGCTTGCGCCTGGTCAGGTACAATACTGTAGGAGGTCTTAAAGTCATTGATGGGTCTGATCATGGCTGAGTACAGTGGCACAATGACTTCTGCTAGAGACCTAGATGCCTTGCCCTTACTTATAAGTTTAGTGACATAGAATGATTTTCTTACAGCTTTACACACATGTTGGTCGAAAGACAGATTAATATCTTCGTAAGTCCCTAATTCCATGATTACTGTGTCAGCTTTTAGGGGTGTTTTATCAATGAGCTAATCTCCCTGTGTAGCCAACTTCCCAAAAGGTACTATTATGAATTTTTTGGCATTGAATTTTAAACTTTGGCACCATTCATTTCTCTGTGTTAGATCTTCCTGTAAGATGTTAGTATCTTAGGGGGGGTTTCTATGATTGCTGTTAGCTTGCAGTCATCTACAGATTTGGTAATCCAGAAGCCCTTGACATTGGCCTTGACTTCCAAAAAATAGATGCTAAAGAGGAGTGGACCCAGCACAGGGCCCTGGGAGGACTCCACTGGTGCTTGGTCTTTTTGTGGAGGCTGTCTTTCCAGTCCTAACTCCCTGGATCCTGTCTGTGAGCCAGCTGGCTATTCAGCAAATTACATAGTGGTTTATGCCCAATTCTGTGCCCAAGTTAGGTATTGTATCATATGCATTAACTAGGATAAGGTAGGCAGTATGAACCTTTGTGCCCCATCCAATGCCTTGATGACCTTCTCAGGGAAATCCACAAGGTTCAGTAGGCATGACCTTCCTTTGGTGAAACCAAACTGAGTTGGAACAAGTGTCTGAAGATTTCCTATGTCATTGTTTTTAAACAACTTTATTGAATTATTTATTTATTATTTATTGAATTTAATTATTTATTTATGTATTGAATTATGTTTTAATGTATCTTTCACTTTCTCCCCTCCCACTTCGCTAACCATTATTTCATCCCTCACACAACACTCTGTCCTCTACCATATCACTGCATCAGTACACTTCTCTCTCTAGTAAACTTTCACACACCAACCCACCCATATTTTTCTCCTAACATTTTCTCTACCATTCATCGTGTCAGTTATCACCACTCTTCGAGCAACCCTCTCCTACTCATTACCCTCTACCTAGCCTCCCACTCCACTGCCTTCATCACATCAAACATAACACACTACCCATCTCCTATACACCCCACTATTACATACCATATAAAACCAAGTAGCCATCTTCACATCTATTCTAACCTCTATATTAACTCTAACATATTACTCTTCCAGTATAAATATGTCCATACCCCCATCCCTCTTTCTTATCTGGATTTCTTACATCGACTAATATCCAAGCTCAAACTGTCTGTTCTTCTACACTCACTAATAGAAATCAAACTCCAAGCTGACATACATCCTAACCCAGGGTCTACACAGCTATTGCCACCCCACCCAATAACACCCACAACACCTGCTTATAGTATCCTCCACCTTCCTACCCTAAAAAGTTCCAAATCAAACATGCTCATAACTCATTTTAACCTCAACAGTATCACAAAAAAACTAATGAATTTCATGCAGCCCTAGCTACCTACACTCCTGATATAGTAATTTTTACCGAGACATGGCTAAAACCCCACATTAAAGATGAGGAAATACTAGTGATTATAATATTATTAGACAAGATAGGGTCAGCAAGAATGATGGAGGCATTGCAAGCATGTTTAAAAATGTCATCATTATCAAAAAAATAATCTGTACTACCCCAAATCTATCAGAAGCAGAACACTCAATTTGAAGTAAATCCACATAAAACCATTGTAATTATTACCTCCTACCAATCACCGGGAAATTATCTAACTACCATTGAAAGTCTCCTATTCTGGGCATCCTCTGCTTTCAACCAAGAAACGATAGTGCTAGACGATTACAACTTGGACTGGCTATCCTGCTCATCTGACAGCCCCTCCAATTTTATCAATTCCACCCAAAGTATAAACTCCCCCACTAGAATCGATAAACACACTAAGAAAGAATCTCTTTTAGACTAGATACTAACTAATAAGGCCTACCTTTCCCACCATGCTGGGTACCTCCCCGATTATTTCTATGGTCACTCCCCTACCTTTCTACTAAGGAAACACATCCACTCCCCCTGTAATGTCATTTTCAGACACATATACAACAACAGAAACATTTCACCTATCATCTTAAATTCCCTACTTCAAAACTACAACTGATCACTTCTAAAATCGCTCCACCTAGACCAAGCTGTACAATATTTTAATGATACCTTCCTCAACATCCTTAATAACCTTGCTCCAACAAGAAAAATACGCTCCAAAGCAAAAAACCTACCTTGGATAACCAAAGATACTAAATCTCTCATTAAGCAAAGGGATAGAGCCTGGACTGCTTATCAAACCTCCAAAACCTCAGAAAACCTCACCTTTTACAAACAACTAAGAAACCTAACTAAGAAGCAGATATTAGCTGACAAAAAGTCTTATTTTCTAGCCTGTCAGCAAAAGCACATAAATAACCCACAAAAATTTTGGCAAAACATTAATTCTTCCTCAACCCTGCAAAACCTCTAGCCCTGCATGTTGTACAACAAATAGCATTGAATGCTTAGCATCCCAATTTAACTCTCATTTCATCACAACTACCACCTCACTTATAAACAACAACAAATCTAACCAACCACTTACAGTGCCTACCTCCACTAACTCTAAACCCAGCTACTTCTCTTTTAAACCCATAGAAACCTATACTATCAAAAAACTCCTATCAAAACTATAACCTACCTATCTAGCAGCTGACAAACTCCCTAGTGACGTCTTAAGAACAGCTGTCCAGCTCCCTTGCTTATCCTGTATCTATCCTAATAAATTGATGCATCGCAGAACAATATGTCCCCATACTCTGGAAAATATCCCATATCATTCCCCTCAACAAGGGAGGCCCATCTAAAGACCTCTCTAATTATCGTCCCATTGCCATTCTCTCACATGTAGCCAAAATCTTAGAAGAATGTATCCATAAGCAGCTCACTTGACCACCTCACTACAAATAACCTCTTATCTATTTCACCTCATGGCTTCCGTGCAAAACATGGTGTGACAAAGGGGATACTGCCAGCACAGATATCTGGAAATTTGTAAATAATTATATGTCATTTGTGAATATCAACATGATTCATATAAGATGCTTGTGTTGCAGCTTTATTAGAACTGTATG
Source organism: Protopterus annectens (assembly GCF_019279795.1). NCBI lineage: Eukaryota > Metazoa > Chordata > Ceratodontiformes > Protopteridae > Protopterus > Protopterus annectens. Next base: position 800,886,251 of record NC_056726.1, read on the forward strand.
TCATGTGTACATCAAAGTAGGTTTGTACAGACGTGTGTTGAAAACATATTTTATAAAGTGTTTGTGCTTAAAATGTAACTACAGTATGCCTTACTGGAATAGAAGAGAAATATACATGCACTGTTGTAACTGTGTAAATGTATATATTTTAATAGTGGAAACTGGAACACTGGAGGCCATCTTCAGTCCAGCAAAACTTCAGAAAAATAGCTGAAATTAAATTACTTTATGGCTATGCAATAAAAGATGATATTTTTCAGTTTTAATGCAGCAAGGAGACACAGTGTGCTGAGAAGTTTTCTGTGTTGTCTTAGAAGTGTTTTATTGTTTTATGACTTCCAACCTCTGCCAAAGATCTGAGGGCTATATATTTTCACAAGTAGATGCTAAATGCTGCCAGATTCCAGCAGTGGGGGTTTCATTTGGGCTAGAGTTAGATGACAAGAAATTATGTCATTCTGCAAGCTATCCCAGCAGTAATATTTGAGGTATTGATTTGAGAACTCTCTTAGAGAGACTGAGCATTCTGTATTCTGTCTTTGACCTGACAACAACTGGAACCATTCACCACACATCTGCCTTGCTCTAATGAAGTAAGTTTCTCAGGTATAGTAATTCTCTTAGATTCAGTCAGGTATATAGTGAAGCATAGTTTAGATGTTTTTTTCTTGATATATTTGACACTGTCCTGCAATGTTGTTTTAAATATTTCCTTTGATTTTGATATCTGCTGTCACTGTGAATATATATATTTAGTATTGTCGTGGTCTTTTATTATTTATTATTGAGTATATTTAAGCATTTCATTGTGGCTTTTCAATGTAGAGATTTGTAAGTTCTGAGAGTATTTGCATACTTATTTGAATGACACTGTGGGCCACTCCCAACAGTCTTATTCTTGGTCAAACTACCATTTGTATTAAACAGTAACATTACACACTAAGATTGGACACCCTTTGTTAAGGGCCTTAAAGTAGCTGATAAGGAGGTGGCTGGTGGCAGTGATAACTACCTTATAGTCTGGGCAAATGGGGGGAATAGCTAGTAAACTCATGCCAGCCTTTCACAGATGTGTGTGTGTATAAATCAAACCTCAAAGTGTGTGTGTATGTATATATATATATATATATATATATATATATATATATGTGTGTGTGTGTGTGTGTGTATGTGTGTGTGTCAGCTACTTGGGCAGGGATATGAAGCACTGGTTGGACAGAGAGGGTGCTGGAGGTCTTGGCTTGGCCACTCAGCTGAGAAGTCAACTCTGTAGCTGTGCCAGTGGGGAATCTTATTGAAGATCTGAAGAAAGAGGGAGAAACCAGCCTCGGAATGATTGTGGCCTCAGTGTGCTCTTAAGGAAAATTGCACTTGATGCAGAGAGCTGCATCTGGAAATAGTGTGTGTGTACTTGTCATCCTCCCAGTGTACGTCCCCCACTGCTGCCAGTGGTGAGGATTGAGACTCCTTGATTATTGGTCCAGTGGTGGGTCATCACACACAGTACCTTCTCAGCCCATATAAGGTTCACTAACTACATTAACCTCCTCAAAGACAATGGACAACTAGTCTCTACTATATTCCTTGATATGTCCAAAGCTTTTGATATGGTATCCCACCAACTACTACTCAACACTCTAGCCTCCTTCAACCTCAACACTACAGCTCTCAACTGGTTCTTAAGCTACCTAGCTTCCTTGCTAATCGACAACAGGCAACTAAATGGGATAATAAACTCTCCACACTTCTCCCAGTCTCTTTTGGGATTCCTCAGTGTTCCATTCTTGGCCCTCTCCGTTTTATTATATTCACAAATAGTCTAAACTGCCACTAAATCTGCTTCTATCATTCAATATGCCGGCGACGCTACTCTTATTTGCTCTGCTCCCACACTATATGAACTCCAGAATAAACTGCAAAAAATGTTTGTAGATATTGAAAATTACTTAATGAGCTTCAGCTCATCCTAAAACCAAACAAAACAAAGTTAGTGGTCTTCTCCAACAGGAAATCCAAAGCAAACCCACCTGTTCTCTCCATCTACTCCACTAATAGCACTGTAATAGAACTAGTTAAGTAAACAAAACTAGTTGGCGTCACAATAGACAACAACCTAACATTCAGTAAACATATCACTCACAATTAAAGAAGTTCACAACAAACTTGGTACACTATATAGAGCCAAACCTAACCTCACTCAAATCACCAGACTAGCCACAGGCAGATCCCACCTCTTATCTACTATTCTCTACTTTCTCAAATTTTCAGTAACTAGCATGTCTGATCCACATTTATTTGATTCCTGCTGTAATAAAATAGCAAAATTTGCTGCTAATATACCCAATAGGACCTATAATTGTCTTGCTCTTCAAAAACTACACTGGCTTGAATTTCCCAAGCTGTTATCGCTCATTCAGCTCACCACTGCCCACTCCATTATCCGCAAACCTGAAAACTGCCCTGCACTCTCCAACCTAGTGCAACTAAATACCAACCCCTGGACCCTTAGATCATCTGATAAACTTATACTCAAGGTAACAAAGTTCCATAGTCACTTTGGTGACACTCTCTTCTCCAATAAAGTAGCCAAACAGTGGAACCTAATACCTCAGAATATCCTAAAAAAACACAGATAGTCGTAGCTTCAAACAACTCCTAAAGGAATACCTTACTCAACAATGGTTATGCTACTGTACTGCTCCTGGCTAGTTTCTCATGTCATCAATCAAATGTTTCTTTTCTGCTATCTTCTCCTTGTCTTACTTCCAACAAAAGAAAATACCACAATAGTTTATTTTAGTTATGTACCTAATGAGTTTCCTATTACTGTCTGTAGTAAGGCCTAGGAAATGTAATGTTTTCTGTTTACATTCTCTCTTTGTAAATTGTGATTTTTAGGCAACTGTTAAATTTTTTGTATATTCTTTGTAAATCTTTGTAAAATTTTTGCAGTCTTTTTTGTACTATTGTTATGGAGTTTTTCTCCTCGGGTCTCCACTGAAAACAGGCTACTTGCCCAGCCGGACACTACCGGTTAACAAATGTAAAATAAAATACATTAAATAAACAAATAAATAAATAAAAGTATTGTTTGTGTCTTAAGTATACTCACATTTGTATAATAGTAATCAAACAATATTAACTAATTCAGATTTACAAACATTATATGTCACATATATTCTTGTAGACATTATAATCAGTCCAACCTTACATAAAATGTTGTTTCTGCCTTCTGCTAAACCTTACTTCTACTCCAAAACATGTTTCTGTATGTATTTGTTATGCATTATTAACCTTTACATTGTATTTATCTCCAGTATACTATTAAGCTGATTTATCTCCAGTATACTATTAAGTTTATTTTTACTGTACTATTACCTCATTCTGTCTTTTCACTGTAACTTATTGTTATTTTCTCATTCACGTGTATGTTTATGGACCTTTGCAACTGTTAAATCTTGTCACATATCTACATTGTATATTGATTATGGAGCTTTTCTCCCCGGGCATCCACTGAAAATGGGCCCTTACTGGCCCTGTGGACTATCTCGTTTAACAAATGTCAGTAAATAAAAAAATGTATTGTTCCCACAACTGCAATTTTTTTCTACATAATTTACTCCTTGTTGTTGTGTCTTTCGGCTTTACCCAGTTAGGGGTTGCCACAGCGGAACTCCGGTCCACTAATGATTGGCAGTAGATTTTTACCGAGTTGCCAAGTTGCCAGCTCTGATGTACAAACTTCAGTGAAGGTACGCCCATTCACGCATGTCTCCACACAGAAGACGCTTTAGCTGAGAATCGAACAGATTAACATCTTACTGTGAGGCGACAACGCTACCGCAGCACCACCACTGCAGTATTACATAATTTACTCCTACCCTTTTCTAAAGACTCCACTTCCTGTTCTTTTATCTCTGTTACAATATTCAGTACTTCAGGTATGATTGGTTTAAACTTTGATTTCTATTTTCTAGTAACTGCTTTTTTTGGCAGCCACCAGAGTTAAACTTGAAAAGGACATGTTATATCTTGGCAGTTCAGATCCTGTATCCCAAAGAAAAAATCCTTGATTATATTCACGTGCTTGCCCAGTATTCTTGACAGAGTACTCTGTAGGGAATTTTTAAAGCCTTTGAACTCATTGCATTCAGAAGACATAGGCTCCAGATATCTCTTTCCTGTCCATTACACCTCAAGCATTTGTCATCTTCCTGAGGAATAATTCTTTGGTGCCTCCCTGGTGTGTAAAGGTACCTATGCAAACACATCCCAAGTATAAATCCTAAATCTTCTAAAGGTTTTGCATATTTGGGAGCCATGTATATGTCTTCTCATTGTTTCTCTGTGAATTGCTTATCTAAGCTCTCTTCCAAGTCTTTTCTGACCTCCTCTGATTGATTACTATAGCTGTCATGCAATATTTTATATGTCCTACTAACTAACTATTTTTTAACAGCAATGTTTGTTCTAGATTCAGCTAAAAACTTAACCAGTGCAGGTCTTTCACTTAGGAGTCCCCTCTCTCTTTCTCTTTGCCTATACTCTGATATCAGTCCCTGATAGAGAACGTAGTATCTAGCCTGCAGTCCAAATGGCTTCTTGTCCTCTTCCCAGTATATTACCTTCCCCTTTCTATTTGCTCCTGATGCATTGGTTCTGTTGCTAGTTTCCTCCAGTAAATTCCAGCCCCCTCTTGCCTATTCTCTGCACCCCTAATTGCAGTCATCCTTTCTCCATTCTTGCATTCTTGTGTTCATAGGTTCATAGGTAGGTACTAGGCTATTGGCCTGAGGGCATAAGTAAGCCTAGCCAAAAGTGTCTTGGCTTTCGCCACCCATGTAGATTAAATTCCTGCCCCTCTATCGAGCAGAGCCATAGATGTGATTCCAGGGGTGAATTTCCTATTACCCATCCACTCATCAAGGTTTTTCTTGAACAGTGCTAGTGATGAGCTCTGCTTGATATAGATGGTTATTTTGTTCCAGAGCATTGGAAGTCTCTGGGTCAAGAATCTATCCCTCCAGCATGTCCTATTTATTGATGTGGTGAGGTTTAGGTCCCTAGAGTGTGTAGTTTGGGGAGATTAGGATTTTTTTAAGTGGAGCATGTCCATTAATTCTGGGTTTGACATAGCTTTGTATATCAGACAGAGATCTCCTTGGAGTAAGCGGTATGCGACCGAGTAGAGTTGGAGCTTCTTGAGCTGGTCGGCATAGAACAACTGTTTGAGGCCAGCAATCCTCTTTGTGAAGTACTTTTGGGGCCTATCCAGTTGTTGCAGGTATCCTGTGGGGTACATCCCAAACGGGGCATTGTACCCGATGAGGGGTCTGATAAGTGAACAGTAGAGGGGGATAATGACTTCCTTTTTTCTAGATGCAAACCCTTTTGTGATTAGCTGGGCCACGTAGAAAGATTTTCTGACCACTGTGGCTATGTGATTGTCAAAGGAGAGATTACTATCCACTTGGGTCCCAAGGTCTCTTATGACACATTCTGTGTTAAATGGACTTCACCCTATTTAGTCCAAAACGTCCCAAACGGGGCATTGTACTCGATGAGGGGTCTGATAAGTGAACAGTAGAGGGGGATAATGACTTCCATTTTTCTAGATGCGAACCCTTTTGTGATTAGCTGGGCCACGTAGAAAGATTTTCTGACCACTGTGGCTATGTGATTGTCAAAGGAGAGGTTACTATCCACTTGGGTCCCAAGGTCTCTTATGACACATTCTGTGTTAAGTGGACTTCCCCCTATTTGGTAATTCATGTATTCCGTGTTTTTACCAAAGGGAATGACAACGTACTTTTTGGCTTTTAGTTTGAGGCCATGGTTTTGGCACCAGGTATCTGTCTCGGTGAGGCCCTTTTGCAGGATGTCTACATCAGTAGGGGAATCGATTATGGCACCCAGTTTGCAGTAACCTGCAAACTTGGTTAGCCATAGACCCTCAGTGGTCGCTTGCACTTTGGAGAAGTATATACCGAACAGGAGAGGACCCAAGACTGAACTTTGGGGCATTCCACCTGTCATTGGTTTGGAGTCAGATCTGGAGTCTGCGACTCTGACCGTGTGGGTTCTGTCCATGAGCCAGTTGGCTACCCATCTCGTGACGTAAGGGTTTATGTTAAGGTTGGTGAGTTTATCTATGATTCCTGAATGGGAGATAGTATCGAAGGCTTTAGCGAGGTCCAGGTAGGCTATGTGAACCACCTTGCCCTCATCTATGGCCTTGGTAACTGTTTCAAAGAAGTCTACCAGGTTTAGGAGACATGATCTACCCTTTACAAAGCCGAATTGGATAGCATCCAAAGTTTGGAGGTTACCAATGTCTTTGTTTATGAGTTTCAAGATAGAGCAAAATCCTTAAAAGGTAAGACACCCTTGATCACTATAAGTAAAAAACTAAGAGCTCTCATAAAATCATCCAAAGCAAATTTCGAGAGAAAAATAGCTAAAGACTCAAAAGACAATCATAAGGCCTTCTTTAGCTATGTTAGAAACCTGGGAGGAAACTCCCAGATATGCTCAGAGCTAGTTCAAAATGATGTGAAGATTACTGATCCTACAGACATTGCCAACATACTGGCTGACAGGTTCAGTGCAAACTTCTCCCCTCCCCCAAAAGGAGAGATATCTATACCAAACGATTGCAGCCCCCAAACATCTCCAGCGCCCAAGTGAGAACTGCTCTCTCCAAAGCAAAAACACAGCATCCATGGGACCTGATGGTGTCCCCGGCTGTGTGCTCCATGAACTCAATGAGGAATTAAACCCACAGCTAGGACAGCTGTTTAATCAAAGTCTTACCTCTGGATACGCACTCCAGGAGTGGCGCACTGCAACTGTGGTACCACTTCACAAAGGCAGTGCCTCCACCGACCCTGGAAATTACCGCCCATTAGCTTGACAAGCCTTATCTGCAAAGCCATGGAGAGGATCATAATGGACCTCATAAATAAAGACATAGGGAATTTGCAGACTTTGGATCCAACCCAGTTTGGCTTTGTCAAAGGCAGATCATGCCTTTTAAACTTGGTTGACTTTTTCGAAACAGTCACCAAAGCTATTGATGAGGGAAAGGCAGTCCATACAGCATACCTCGATCTGGCTAAGGCCTTCGATACAATACCCCACTCGGGTATCATTGAAAAACTCATCATCTTAAATGTCAACCCATACATCACAAGATGGGTTGCAAACTGGCTGAGTGACAGAACCCACAGGGTCAGAGTTGCTGGCGCCATGTCAGACTCAAAGCCTGTCACAAGTGGTGTCCCACAGGGCTCAGTCCCTTGGCCCACTCTTGTTTGGCATCTACTTTTCCGAAGTACAAGCAAACACAGGAGGGTTATGGCTGACAAAGTTTGCAGATGACTGCAAACTGGGCGCCATAGTAGAAAACACATCTGACACAGATATCCTTCAGAAGGGTCTCACAGAAACGGATAACTGGTGCCAGAGCCACGGCCTAAAGTTAAATGCCAAAAAATGCATAGTCATACCCTTCGGGTAAAACAAGGTTACCCCTAGCTACCAAATAGGTGGCAATCCACTGAGCACAGAAGAAGTTATCAGGGACCTGGGGACCCAGGTTGATAGTAGTCTGTCATTCGACACCCATGTAGCTAAAGTAGTTAGGAAGCCCTTCTACATTGCCCACCTTATCATGAAGGGATTCTCATCTAGATCAAGGGAGGTCATAGTCTCCCTTTACTCATCACTCATCAGACCAATGATTGAGTACAATGCCCCATTCGGAATGTATCTGACCCGACACTTGCAGCAGCTGGAGAGGCCACAAAAGTTCCTCACCAAAAGGATAAAGGGTCTCAAAAATCTGTCCTATGCTGCCCGACTGAAAGAACTCCAGCTCTATTCAGTCGCTACCGCTTGCTCAGAGGTGACCTTTGCCTAACATACAAGGCCATGTCAAACCCAGATTTGATGAATATGCTTCACCTCAAAAAATCTAGATCCATCAGAGCCACAAGGGCGGGAGACTTAAACCTTGACACGGCTATTAATAGGATGTGCTGGAGGGATAGATTCATCACCCAAAGACTCCCTATGCTGTGGAACAAAATCCTGGTACATGTGAGGCAGAGCACCTCGCTGGCCTTGTTCAAGAGAAATCTTGACCAATGGATGGGAGCAGCAAAATAATGGGTATAGTTCCCCATACTAAAGGGGTGGCGTAAGCCACAAAACGATCGGCTAGGCTTGTAAATGCCCTCGGGCAGATAGCCTAGTATGAACCTATGAACCTATGATGATACGCTTCATGGCCTTGCAGACCAGGCTTGTCAGACTAATAGGTCGATAGTTCCTGTGGTCTGTGGTGGCTTCCCCTTTGTGGAGTGGGATAACCGTTGTTGTGCGCCATTCAGTGGGCACATAGCTTGTGGTGAGGCTGTGATTGAACATGGAGTTTAGGTGGGGGGGTAGTTCATTTTGGAGCTTGTGTAAGACGCAGCCTGGGATGTTGTCCGGTCCCATGGAAGCTGTGTTTTTGGCTTTAGAGAGTGTCATTTTTACCTGCATGTTTGTGATTAACGGTGCTCTACAATCATTTGGTATAGTTATAAGCCCTTTGGGGGGGGGGGGTGAGAGAGGAGTAAAGTAAGCACTGAACCTATCTGCCAAGATATTGGCAATATCAGTAGGCTCTGTATATTTTGTGCTATTCTGCTGTAGCTCAGCGCAGATCCGGGTGTTGCCATGGAGATTCTTGACATAGCTAAAGAATGCCTTGTGGTTGTCTTTGGAATCTGTGGCAATTTTTTTTTCAAAATTGGCTTTGGAGGATTTTATGAGGGATCTTAGCTTCTTACTGAGGCCCGTCAGGGAGTTCCTCCATTCCTGTGTTTTTACTCTCTTTTGCAACAGTTTCTTCCTTCTGTTGTAGAGTTTGTTAATGGCAGGGGACCACCAGATTGGTTACCTTTTTTTGGAGGATAGTGTCTTGGTTTTGTTACGGATAACACAATCCATGCACTCATGCAGGTGCTTGTAGAGTGCTTTTGTATAGGATTCAGCAGTCATGATTGTATTATCCATCTGCAGGGGCATTGCGAAGTTAACCACATCTGTTATGAGTAATGTGAAGTTCGCTTTGGAGAAAGTTTTTACTGTGGTTTCCTTGTGTGGGGAGTGGGGTCGGGTATGGATATCCAGGGTGATTAGTTTATGGTCTGATCTAACCAGCGAGGAGTTGATCTCGGGCGTTGAGCACCGGTTACCCATGTTGGTAATGACCAGATCCAGAATATTGTTGCCCCCTGGTAGTGGTGTTGACAAATTGATCCATGGCATTAGAGTTTATAAATTCCAGGAATCGTTGAGCAAGGGGATTAGTACAAGAGTAGTTTTGCCAGTTAATGTGGGGGTAATTGAAATCACCCATTATTAGGGTATTTGGTTGGACCCTCATTTTTTTCCAATGTCTCCAGGAATGAGGAGTGTGGGTCCTGGGTCATGGTGGGGGATCTCTAACAATCTATGATTTGGAATGTTGGCTTAGTTCTTAGTATATTTTCTGCTGCTTTATGACTATAATAATCTATTATTCTCCTTAAGGATGCACATCCAACGTCCTCCTCTTTCCTTATTTCTTGAACCCCCCCGCTTTTATTATTATTCCTTGTGTTATGCCTAAGAGCCTTAACTGTTTATCCCTTCAAATCAGGTAATCTTAAAACTTGTTGCTATATTGGAAGGATCAGCCTACTCCACTTGAGTCTTGCCCTCTTCCTCTCTCAGATAAAATACTTCATTTCTTTATTAATTACTATTCACATCTTCTCTTCTGGTTGATAAAATATACCTGACATATGCATAAAACTGAAGGACCCAAAAACATTTTTACTGCTTGCATCTTGCTTTCCATATCTATAGGCAAGATCTTCCATTTTCTGTTTTTGTATTTTCTTTTTAGTCTCTTTTCACATATCCTTAGCTGCCATAAAACTTTTTAACCCATACTCCTAAATACTTCATTTTATCAGGTCCGTATAGATATGGATGTTATGTTGTCCGATCTCGCCTTCATTCTCGCTGGTTGGGTTTGGAGACGAAACTTGGCTCTGACTTGGCCTAATACTAAAGCTCGAGAGCTTCTACTGGCTCGAGGCTGAGTCCTATCCCATGGTGCTTAGTGGCTGTTCCCCAGATCTCATTTGCCGCTTGAAGCTTTGGGATTGCCTTCACTGACTCAGGCTTGTAAAATTTTATATTTTATATCTTTATACCAGTGACCACCTAATTATCATCTACTATTACTTCTGGTTCTGTTGTAATAGCCTTGTGCTATTTTTTTCACTCTCTAATTGTATTTTTTCCTTTGCGGCTGTTTTTTTCTTTGGGCCTTGTTGTCTCCTCAAGAATCCTTTTAAGTTAGAGGATTCTTGTCCTTTTTATTTCTTCTTTCCCCCTTAGGAGTCACCGTTTAAGTGAGGCATCTCCTCCAGGTTGGAAAGGGGAAAAGGAACAAGATTTTTTTTTCCCTTTTCTTTTTAAAAAAAAAATTCTTTTTTCCTTTAAAAAAAGAGGAAGGCCCCAAAAATAAGGTTTTTTGGATTTAGAGGGCTGCCCCGGTTTGGGGTTTGGAAAACAAAGCCCGAGGGCAAAGGGTTTTGGAAAAAATGTCTAGGGAAAAAAAAGAAGAAAAGAAGCTAGGATGGCTGGCCCAAAGGAAACAATGGAAAAAAAGGAAGGGCCCCAAAAAGGGTTTTTGGGAAAAAGTTTTGGGGAGGGGCCCCTCCCCTTGGTTTGTACGGCCCAAATTTTCAAGGGGCCCGGAAGGAAAAGGGAAAAGATATTGAGGGGGAAAATGGGAAACAGCCAAAAAGGGAAGAAAAAGCTGTTTATTTTCTAAAAACTAGCTAAGGAAAACAATTCCGGTTTAAAAATTTTTCCGGGCCCAAAAACCCTTTTCCCCGGCCCACTTTTTGAAATGTTTTTGGGCCCAAAAACCACCTCCGGGGCCTGTTTCCTCTGGATTTTTACACCCGGGTTTTCAAAAGGGGGGGAAAAGCTTATATTTTTAAAGGCTTTTTGGGGAAAATTGGGGGGAAAGGAAAATTCAGGCCCCCAAAAAAAATTTTGACCCAAAAACCCGCTTTATTTGGAGCCAAAAAGGACACCCAAAAATATTCCTTCCCCCTTTAAATTTTTGGGGAAAAAATGGTTCTCCCGGTTCCATTCTTTCTGAACTGGTTTGGGGCCAAAAGGTCCGTTTTCCCGTCCTTCCTAAAGGGCCCGGGGAAACCCCCCTTTCCCCGGGGAGAGGTTAGCCAAAAATTTCCCGAATTTCCCCCCTGGTCCCCCAGGTATTGGTAATTGGGTTAGGAAATTCCCCGGGCCCCAAGGGGAAAACTCCCCCCAGGGCGGATCTTGGGCCCAAGGAACCCCAGTTTTTCCAATTTGGGGGGTGGATTTCTGGAAGGGGTTTTTTTCTCCCCCACCCCCCGAGTTTTTTGGGCCCCCCACCCCCTTTTCAGCCTTTTCCCGCCCCCTTCTTTCCCCTAAGGGACCCCCCCCGGTGGGGGTTTTCCCCCCCCTTTTTTCCCATTTAAATTCAAGTTCCAACCATATATTCTTGTAGACATTATAATCAGTCCAACCTTACATAAAATGTTTTTCTGCCTTCTGCTAAACCTTACTTCTACCCAAAACATGTTTCTGTATGTATTTGTTATGCATTATTAACCTTTACATTGTATTTATCTCCAGTATACTATTAAGCTTGATTTATCTCAGTATACTATTAAGTTTATTTTTACTGTACTATTACCTCATTCTGTCTTTTCACTGTAACTTATTGTTATTTTCTCATTCACGTGTATGTTTATGGACCTTTGCAACTGTTAAATCTTGTCACATATCTACATTGTATATTGATTATGGAGCTTTTCTCCCCGGGCATCCACTGAAAATGGGCCCTTACTGGCCCTGTGGACTATCTCGTTTAACAAATGTCAGTGAATAAAAAAATGTATTGTTCCCACAACTGCAATTTTTTTCTACATAATTTACTCCTTGTTGTTGTGTCTTTCGGCTTTACCCAGTTAGGGGTTGCCACAGCGGAACTCCGGTCCACTAATGATTGGCAGTAGATTTTTACCGAGTTGCCAAGTTGCCAGCTCTGATGTACAAACTTCAGTGAAGGTACGCCCATTCACGCATGTCTCCACACAGAAGACGCTTTAGCTGAGAATCGAACAGATTAACATCTTACTGTGAGGTGACAACGCTACCGCAGCACCACCACTGCAGTATTACATAATTTACTCCTACCCTTTTCTAAAGACTCCACTTCCTGTTCTTTTATCTCTGTTACAATATTCAGTACTTCAGGTATGATTGGTTTAAACTTTGATTTCTATTTTCTAGTAACTGCTTTTTTTGGCAGCCACCAGAGTTAAACTTGAAAAGGACATGTTATATCTTGGCAGTTCAGATCCTGTATCCCAAAGAAAAAATCCTTGATTATATTCACGTGCTTGCCCAGTATTCTTGACAGAGTACTCTGTAGGGAATTTTTAAAGCCTTTGAACTCATTGCATTCAGAAGACATAGGCTCCAGATATCTCTTTCCTGTCCATTACACCTCAAGCATTTGTCATCTTCCTGAGGAATAATTCTTTGGTGCCTCCCTGGTGTGTAAAGGTACCTATGCAAACACATCCCAAGTATAAATCCTAAATCTTCTAAAGGTTTTGCATATTTGGGAGCCATGTATATGTCTTCTCATTGTTTCTCTGTGAATTGCTTATCTAAGCTCTCTTCCAAGTCTTTTCTGACCTCCTCTGATTGATTACTATAGCTGTCATGCAATATTTTATATGTCCTACTAACTAACTATTTTTTAACAGCAATGTTTGTTCTAGATTCAGCTAAAAACTTAACCAGTGCAGGTCTTTCACTTAGGAGTCCCCTCTCTCTTTCTCTTTGCCTATACTCTGATATCAGTCCCTGATAGAGAACGTAGTATCTAGCCTGCAGTCCAAATGGCTTCTTGTCCTCTTCCCAGTATATTACCTTCCCCTTTCTATTTGCTCCTGATGCATTGGTTCTGTTGCTAGTTTCCTCCAGTAAATTCCAGCCCCCTCTTGCCTATTCTCTGCACCCCTAATTGCAGTCATCCTTTCTCCATTCTTGCATTCTTGTGTTCATAGGTTCATAGGTAGGTACTAGGCTATTGGCCTGAGGGCATAAGTAAGCCTAGCCAAAAGTGTCTTGGCTTTCGCCACCCATGTAGATTAAATTCCTGCCCCTCTATCGAGCAGAGCCATAGATGTGATTCCAGGGGTGAATTTCCTATTACCCATCCACTCATCAAGGTTTTTCTTGAACAGTGCTAGTGATGAGCTCTGCTTGATATAGATGGTTATTTTGTTCCAGAGCATTGGAAGTCTCTGGATCAAGAATCTATCCCTCCAACATGTCCTATTTATTGATGTGGTGAGGTTTAGGTCCCTAGAGTGTGTAGTTTGGGGAGATTGAGATTTTTTTTCAGTGGAGCATGTCCATTAATTCTGGGTTTGACATAGCTTTGTATGTTAGACAGAGATCTCCTTGGAGTAAGCGGTATGCGACCGAGTAGAGTTGGAGCTTCTTGAGCTGGTCGGCATAGAACAACTGTATGAGGCCAGCAATCCTCTTGGTGAGGTACTTTTGGGGCCTCTCCAGTTGTTGCAGGTGTCCTGTGGGGTACATCCCAAACGGGGCATTGTACCCGATGAGGGGTCTGATAAGTGAACAGTAGAGGGGGATAATGACTTCCTTTTTTCTAGATGCAAACCCTTTTGTGATTAGCTGGGCCACGTAGAAAGATTTTCTGACCACTGTGGCTATGTGATTGTCAAAGGAGAGATTACTATCCACTTGGGTCCCAAGGTCTCTTATGACACATTCTGTGTTAAATGGACTTCACCCTATTTAGTCCAAAACGTCCCAAACGGGGCATTGTACTCGACGAGGGGTCTGATAAGTGAACAGTAGAGGGGGATAATGACTTCCATTTTTCTAGATGCGAACCCTTTTGTGATTAGCTGGGCCACGTAGAAAGATTTTCTGACCACTGTGGCTATGTGATTGTCAAAGGAGAGGTTACTATCCACTTGGGTCCCAAGGTCTCTTATGACACATTCTGTGTTAAGTGGACTTCCCCCTATTTGGTAATTCATGTATTCCGTGTTTTTACCAAAGGGAATGACAACGTACTTTTTGGCTTTTAGTTTGAGGCCATGGTTTTGGCACCAGGTATCTGTCTCGGTGAGGCCCTTTTGCAGGATGTCTACATCGGTAGGGGAATCGATTATGGCACCCAGTTTGCAGTAACCTGCAAACTTGGTTAGCCATAGACCCTCAGTGGTCGCTTGCACTTTGGAGAAGTATATACCGAACAGGAGAGGACCCAAGACTGAACTTTGGGGCATTCCACCTGTCATTGGTTTGGAGTCAGATCTGGAGTCTGCGACTCTGACCGTGTGGGTTCTGTCCATGAGCCAGTTGGCTACCCATCTCGTGACGTAAGGGTTTATGTTAAGGTTGGTGAGTTTATCTATGATTCCTGAATGGGAGATAGTATCGAAGGCTTTAGCGAGGTCCAGGTAGGCTATGTGAACCACCTTGCCCTCATCTATGGCCTTGGTAACTGTTTCAAAGAAGTCTACCAGGTTTAGGAGACATGATCTACCCTTTACAAAGCCGAATTGGATAGCATCCAAAGTTTGGAGGTTACCAATGTCTTTGTTTATGAGTTTCAAGATAGAGCAAAATCCTTAAAGGTAAGACACCCTTGATCACTATAAGTAAAAAACTAAGAGCTCTCATAAAATCATCCAAAGCAAATTTCGAGAGAAAAATAGCTAAAGACTCAAAAGACAATCATAAGGCCTTCTTTAGCTATGTTAGAAACCTGGGAGGAAACTCCCAGATATGCTCAGAGCTAGTTCAAAATGATGTGAAGATTACTGATCCTACAGACATTGCCAACATACTGGCTGACAGGTTCAGTGCAAACTTCTCCCCTCCCCAAAGGAGATATCTATACCAAGCGATTGCAGCCCCAAACATCTCCAGCGCCCAAGTGAGAACTGCTCTCTCCAAAGCAAAAAACACAGCATCCATGGGACCTGATGGTGTCCCGGCTGTGTGCTCCATGAACTCAATGAGGAATTAAACCCACAGCTAGGACAGCTGTTTAATCAAAGTCTTACCTCTGGATACGTACCCAGGGAGTGGCGCACTGCAACTGTGGTACCACTTCACAAAGGCAGTGCCTCCACCGACCCTGGAAATTACCGGCCCATTAGCTTGACAAGCCTTATCTGCAAAGCCATGGAGAGGATCATAATGGACCTCATAAATAAAGACATAGGAATTTGCAGACTTTGGATCCAACCCAGTTTGGCTTTGTCAAAGGCAGATCATGCCTTTTAAACTTGGTTGACTTTTTCGAAACAGTCACCAAAGCTATTGATGAGGGAAAGGCAGTCCATACAGCATACCTCGATCTGGCTAAGGCCTTCGATACAATACCCCACTCGGGTATCATTGAAAAACTCATCAGCTTAAATGTCAACCCATACATCACAAGATGGGTTTACCAAACTGGCTGAGTGACAGAACCCACAGGGTCAGAGTTGCTGGCGCCATGTCAGACTCAAAGCCTGTCACAAGTGGTGTCCCACAGGGCTCAGTCCCTTGGCCCACTCTTGTTTGGCATCTACTTTTCCGAAGTACAAGCAAACACAGGAGGGTTATGGCTGACAAAGTTTGCAGATGACTGCAAACTGGGCGCCATAGTAGAAAACACATCTGACACAGATATCCTTCAGAAGGGTCTCACAGAAACGGATAACTGGTGCCAGAGCCACGGCCTAAAGTTAAATGCCAAAAATGCATAGTCATACCCTTCGGGAAAACAAGGTTACCCTAGCTACCAAATAGGTGGCAATCCACTGAGCACAGAAGAAGTTATCAGGGACCTGGGGACCCAGGTTGATAGTAGTCTGTCATTCGACACCCATGTAGCTAAAGTAGTTAGGAAGCCCTTCTACATTGCCCACCTTATCATGAAGGGATTCTCATCTAGATCAAGGGAGGTCATAGTCTCCCTTTACTCATCACTCATCAGACCAATGATTGAGTACAATGCCCCATTCGGAATGTATCTGACCCGACACTTGCAGCAGCTGGAGAGGCCACAAAAGTTCCTCACCAAAAGGATAAAGGGTCTCAAAATCTGTCCTATGCTGCCCGACTGAAAGAACTCCAGCTCTATTCAGTCGCACCGCTTGCTCAGAGGTGACCTTTGCCTAACATACAAGGCCATGTCAAACCCAGATTTGATGAATATGCTTCACCTCAAAAATCTAGATCCATCAGAGCCACAAGGGCGGAGACTTAAACCTTGACACGGCTATTAATAGGACGTGCTGGAGGGATAGATTCATCACCCAAAGACTCCCTATGCTGTGGAACAAAATCCTGGTACATGTGAGGCAGAGCACCTCGCTGGCCTTGTTCAAGAGAAATCTTGACCAATGGATGGGAGATTGCAGATATACCCCAGGGATTACCTCAGTGTCACTGCTCGACAGAGGCACAGCAAAATAATGGGTATAGTTCCCCATACTAAAGGGGTGGCGTAAGCCACAAAACGATCGGCTAGGCTTGTAAATGCCCTCGGGCAGATAGCCTAGTATGAACCTATGAACCTATGATGATACGCTTCATGGCCTTGCAGACCAGGCTTGTCAGACTAATAGGTCGATAGTTCCTGTGGTCTGTGGTGGCTTCCCCTTTGTGGAGTGGGATAACCGTTGTTGTGCGCCATTCAGTGGGCACATAGCTTGTGGTGAGGCTGTGATTGAACATGGAGTTTAGGTGGGGGGGTAGTTCATTTTGGAGCTTGTGTAAGACGCAGCCTGGGATGTTGTCCGGTCCCATGGAAGCTGTGTTTTTGGCTTTAGAGAGTGTCATTTTTACCTGCATGTTTGTGATTAACGGTGCTCTACAATCATTTGGTATAGTTATAAGCCCTTTGGGGGCGGGCGCGCGAGAGCAGTAAAGTAAGCACTGAACCTATCTGCCAAGATATTGGCAATATCAGTAGGCTCTGTATATTTTGTGCTATTCTGCTGTAGCTCAGCGCAGATCCGGGTGTTGCCATGGAGATTCTTGACATAGCTAAAGAATGCCTTGTGGTTGTCTTTGGAATCTGTGGCAATTTTTTTTTCAAAATTGGCTTTGGAGGATTTTATGAGGGATCTTAGCTTCTTACTGAGGCCCGTCAGGGAGTTCCTCCATTCCTGTGTTTTTACTCTCTTTTGCAACAGTTTCTTCCTTCTGTTGTAGAGTTTGTTAATGGCAGGGGACCACCAGATTGGTTACCTTTTTTTGGAGGATAGTGTCTTGGTTTTGTTACGGATAACACAATCCATGCACTCATGCAGGTGCTTGTAGAGTGCTTTTGTATAGGATTCAGCAGTCATGATTGTATTATCCATCTGCAGGGGCATTGCGAAGTTAACCACATCTGTTATGAGTAATGTGAAGTTCGCTTTGGAGAAAGTTTTTACTGTGGTTTCCTTGTGTGGGGAGTGGGGTCGGGTATGGATATCCAGGGTGATTAGTTTATGGTCTGATCTAACCAGCGAGGAGTTGATCTCGGGCGTTGAGCACCGGTTACCCATGTTGGTAATGACCAGATCCAGAATATTGTTGCCCCCTGGTAGTGGTGTTGACAAATTGATCCATGGCATTAGAGTTTATAAATTCCAGGAATCCATCGCTGTCTACTTTGGCAACACTTTTGTCATTCTTTTAGCCGTTATAAACAAACACTTTATAATCATGATTTAAAATTGAAATGGGCCAATATGAAGCTGGATCTGATGAATCTTTATATATTTTAGGTATTACAGGCATCACAACTTTTTTGCAGGATGTCTGTGCTTCCCCCTCCTTTTCATATACTGTCAAACAAAACCTTTCAGATCTTTATCACTTTCTTCCACATGCCAGCGTAATCTTCATCCCTTGCTATAACACCTTACTACCACAAACTTCCTTTCCTGTCACTATTGCTACTTCTCTAGCAATTAATATACGTACTCCTCTTTTCCTTTGTCCCTGATATTCTGCTGAATTTCTTTCCTGAAAACATTTCTTTATCAAATTCACATGCTCCATTCTTTCCAAATATGTCTCCTGTAGCATTGCTATTTGCACTCTGCATTTCTCAGTATAGTTAAGTATTCTTTCCTTTTTGTCTATACCTTTCATACCAATCACATTACAAGATAATATGGGAAGTGTTGCCATTTTGATAAGAAGTAATTTCTCTCACCTATTGTATATGACAGTTTTTTTAAATCACTATTTCCAGGTTTGTGATACATACGTTCAGTAATGTTTGGCAGGTTGATCCTTAATACAGTGTTTCTTATCAACATTTGAACCTATGTAATATTTTACAAGACTTTTTGCTTTAATAAAACCCTCCAAAAAACACCCCCAGAACACCTTATAACTTGTTAATACAAAAAACAAAACTATGTAGATCTTCAAGTAATGAAGTTTAGTCCTCCTAATAAGAACAGTTGTCCCAAATAGACCTAAAATTGAGGTTATCCATACCAAGACGCATGTTACTGTATGTGCTTCTACTTACACTAATTGGTGTCTGTTTTTGCATCTTTATTCTCCTCCCAGACATGAAAAACAACTTGCACGCCTTCTGAAAACATTCATTTTCAGCCTTTCTCCATGGAAATGTAAAAGAAAAATATGTTGTCCTCTGTTGGAGGCTTCTAAAGACAAGTTGAAAACATTTATTGTTAAAGAAAATTTATTTATTTTCATTTGTTTACCAGGAAAGTCTGACTGGGTCTTATCTGACCCGTTTTCAGCGGTGGCCCAGGGAGAAAAGCTCCACAGATATCACATTAACACACAACAGAAATTCATATTAGTTGGTTACAGAAGTTTAACAGCTTTCAGGTTACAATAGTAGCAGAACTAGACTTTCACACAGTAGGATATATACAAAACAAAAGTAATAACTTAAAATGTACATTGACAGATGCATTCAATTTCCATAAGCAATTGCAAACAATTTGCTGCAAAAGTTAATATTGGACCAGGAGTTTAGCTTTGAGTTAATATAGTAATGCAAGAGAGAGAGCATAAAACAGGGGTGTAGTAAACAGGCCAGCAGATATATATTTGGGAAATAAGTAGAGAACAGAAGGAGGAAAGAAAATATAGGTATTAGGGAAGATAAAGGCACAGGTGGTACGTAATATTAAGTGGATGTAATCCCAAGGTTAATTAGGTCAGGAAAAACTTTTCATTACTCTTGTTTACTTGTTTCCAAATTAAAACATTAGATTAAGCCATGGGTCTTAATCCATACATTTGCCTATGCAAAAATAAGAGAAAATGTATAATCTCTGCATGTATAATTATCTGTGCACTTTTGTACCCATTCCCTACCTCAACAACCCAAATATAACCTATTAACTTAAAACATATTTTTGTGTAGCATTTTTATCTCTGTTTACATTGTAATGCCTACATTTCTTAATATTAAGAAAAAAAAGAAAAATACATCTCTTTACTTTATTATTTTTTATCACATTCAGTTAAAATGCTTTACTATATAACATGTAATTTGCCATCAAAAGTTTCATAGAAGTATTAAGAACAGAACTTATACTTAGTTACCTTTTACCTCTTTCTTTCCTATTCCCCCTCCCTTCCCCTCAGTGTTCTTCCAAACATTAATGACATGAAGGGAGGCAAATGCTTTCGGTTCCCCACAAGTTTAACAAAGTTAACAAATGTCCAGTCTTTCCACTTTTTCTTGCATGGCCGTATTTCACAAATGTAATTGATCCTTTGTAGTCTCACATTTATTCACTAATTTCTGTGTTGCATGTCTTCTTCCTGTTCATGTCCATCTCCCAACTCCAGACTCTGATTCATTTATAAGGTACCCCTGATTTTTCTTGCCTGCTCCTTTGCTTTTTCTCTTGTGACTCAAGGGCTTTTGTTTGGAACAATGGAAAAAGTTTCACTGGCAAAGTCTGTCCTTGAGCTTTATTATCAGAAGAATGAAAAGCAGAGTCACCTCCTGCTTGATTGCTCACTTTTTATTGAACAAACTTTTGTATTTCTTCTATAGCTTGTTCTGCATCAAAAATGTTTGATACTCCAGGAAAAAATAATCTGAAGACAGCTAGATGCAGCAGCTTAAAACTCACACCTGATTCTCAACATTCCCCGATTGCTGGAATAAAATTGTTCCTATCCAGTGTGCAATGAGTAATCCGTTTCCACAAACATTCTTTCTCCAATTTTTAATACTTTGCCCTTTTGCAACAGTTCTGTCAAGATGCAATTTTCTGCTGGTAAGTTTGCATCTATACTAATACGGGTTTTGGCTACTTTCTCGTTTGGGACATACACAGTTCCTGCTGTGAAATATCAGTCCAGTTGCTTATTTGTGCCATCATAAAATTAATGCAGTCTGTTTCTTTTAGTTTCTCTAGTACAGAAAAAAACTCAGATTTTTCTCTCTGTGCTTTTTCTCTCTGTGCTCTATCTCCTAATTCTACCATTTTTTGAAACATCTCTTCTTGAGCAGTCCCGTACTCCACCAGCTTTTTCTTCACTTTGATTCTGATTTTTGCAGTTTTGTTATTTGAGTTGCTATACTCCTTCAGTGTTTCATTTATTTTAATCAGCTCGGAGCACATTTCATTTATTTTTTTTCCTCTAGAGTACTAGATGCCATGTCTTGCGCTAAAACTGCAATTTGAACTGATTTTTGTTGAACATCTGCAGGATTCTTCCCATTTTCTAGTTGATTTTCTTTCCGTCTCTTTTAGTTTCTTCTTTGCTGGTATTCAGGCAATGTACTTACTAACTGATAAATTAATTTACTAAAAATCATGTAGTTCATGGCTCTTGTCTTTCATTTTCTTTTTTTTTCACACTGGGAGAGCTAAAGTTAATTTGTTAATGATTGTGCAGCCATCTCGGTAAAGTGTTTCCTGATGTCATTGTTAATCATTTCCATAATAATTCTTTCTATGTCTTTGCATATTATACTAGTCAAACTAATGAGTGGGTAATTCCTGGAATCCATTAATGGTCTGTCCTTGTGCAGAGGGATGACCATTGCAGTCCTACATTCGCAAGACACCAGACCTATGCGGGAGGCTATGGTTGAGCATCAACATGAGAGGCCTGGCCTTGACAGGATATATTTCAGGCTAGTTGGCCTCCACTTGTCACCCTTGGGATTCAGGATTCTGGCCTAGGTTCTTGCCTCCCCCATTGGGACTTTTTAGGCAATGTCCCACAGACAAATCTTCCAACATAATATATCTGTCAAATTGAAGGTCATGCTGCTTAACGCTAGGAGCCTTAACCTGAAAATGCACTCACTGGAGGCTTTCCTAGCACTGGAAGATGCTGACATCTGTACAGTCAGAGAAACTTGGTTCAAGGCTGCTGAGAGCACCCCTGCCTCACCAGGCTATACCTCATTCCGCACATTCCAACCCAAAAATGAGGTCAGGAACACTAAGGGTGGTGGAGTTTCTATTTTCATTAAAGACAAGCACACCTGTAAGCTGGTTTGCCAGCATGATGCCCTAGAACTTCTCCAGGTGCAGTTGATAATTGTAAGACACCCATCCATGTTATAGCCAGCTACATACCCCCCTTCATGACTCAGGACACCCATTCCTCCTATCTGGACGCACTTGAGACCATCAAGGTACCCCCCTAACACCCTGATCCTTGGTGACTTCAACTACTCCACCATACACTGGGTGAACTATTCCTGATGTAATGCACTCACCCAACGATTCCTTTACTTAATCAATTCTAATGCACTAGACCAGCTTGTATCATCCCCCACAAGGGGAGATAGCATTCTAGACTTGGTTCTCAACAACATGGGCAACTGCTGCACTACCCCCATAGTGAGTTCTTCCCTTGTGAGATCAGACCATCGGTCTGTCTCATTCTAAGTGTCTGTCCCTTCCAACCACCACCCCCAGCCGTAACCAGGCTAAATAACTTCTCAAAAACTGACTACAACCTTCTAAGGGAGGGCATAAGTAGCTTTACACCATCGCCCCCCTCAGAGGATGCAGACAAATATGCTAAAAAGTATACCAGTGCAATATACAAGCACCTGTACAACTGCATGGACTCAGCCATACCCAACAGAACTGAAACCTGCTCCTCAAGGAAACACAAACCTATATGGTAGATATCCTCTATCAACAGACTTTACAATAAAAGGAGAAAACTGTTGTCCAAGGGTAAAAAGGCACAAATTCCCAATTGGAAAAGCTCCTCCTTAGCCTCAACAAACAAATTAGATAACTAGTGAAAACCTCCAAAGCCAGTTATGAATCAAAACTAGCCTCCGAAACAAAGGCTAACCACAAAGCCCTTTTCAGTTATGTTAAAACCCTCCAAGGCAAAGCCCAGGTTTGTTCTGAATTAGTTCTTAACAGTACCACTTACACTGATCCTGTTGACTTAGCCAACCTGCTAGCAGAGAGGTTCTATGCAAACGTCACCCACCTGTCCCCCCAAAGACCCATTCAACATCCCTGATACTTGCCCTGCACATCACATCTCCATAGATCAAGTGTTAAAGGCCCTACCCAAGGCACAGCTTCCATGGGACCTGATAGTATCCCAGGCTGTATTCTGCAACATCTCCAGCAAGAAATAGCCTTGCCATTGAGCACCTTATTCAACCATAGCCTAAGTACAGGCTTCATTCCAGCAGAGTGCAGAACTGCCATTATCATCCCTTTGCACAAATGTGGTGCCATTACTGACCCTGGAAACTATCGCCCCATTAGCTTGACAAGTCTGATCTGTAAGGCCATGGAGTGTGTTATTCTGGATGTCATAAACAAGGACATTGGCAATTTCCAAGCCCTTGACCCCACCCAGTTCGGATTTGTTAAGGACAGATCTTGCCTGTTAAATCTGGTTGACTTTTTTGAGACTGTCATCAAATCACTGGATGAGGGAAAGTCAGTACACACAGCTTACCTTGACTCGGCCAAATCCTTTAACACAATTCCCCACTTGGGCATCATCAAAAAGCTAACAGAACTTGGTGTAAATCCCTGTCTCATCAGGTGGGTGGCCAACTGACTCACTTATAGGACCCACAAGCTCAAAATAGATGCCACTACCTCCGATAGCAGACCTGTCACTAGTGTTGTCCCCAAGGGCTCTGTCCTGGGACCCCTATTGTTTGACATCTACTTCTCAGAGGTCCAGGCAAAGACAAAAGGGCTGTGGCTGATGAAGTCTGCAGACAACTGTAAGTTGGGTGCTGTCACGGACTCCCCAAATGATGTTAACATACTTCAAGAGGGTCACATGATGAAGTCCTAATTTACGTGGACGAAAACGCATGGTTGATTTTAAAGCGTTAATGGTATTTGTTGTAGCGTGTGGAAATAAATAGTTGGTACAAACAGTTCGTTTCATAATTTCTCTCCATATCTGTGGCTTTCTTTTGGATTTATTGTAACTTTTGAAGGCCTTCACTACTTTTGTTAATACTTCAAGAGGGTCTCACAGCAACAAATGACTGGTGCCAAAGTTATGGCCTTAAGTTAAATGCAAAAAAATGTATTATCATACCATTCAGCAAAAACACAGCCCCTACTGATTACCACATTAGCGGCAACCCCCCAACTACACAACCTGTGGTGAGAGACCTGGGTACACAAGTTGACAACAATCTCACATTTGACCATCATGTAGCGGCAGCGGCCAGAAAAGCGTTTTACTTGGTTCATCTCATAAGTAAAGGGATTGCATTCAGAAAAAAGGAGGTTATTACCTTTCTGTACTCCTCCCTCATTAGACCAATAATAGAGTACAACGCCCCGTTTGTTATGTACTTCTGCAAACACCTGCACCAACTGGAAAGGCCACAGAAATACCTCACAAAGAGAATACATGGCCTGCAACACCTGTCCTATGTGGACAGGCTCAAATCACTATCATTCTACTCTGTATTATACAGATTGCTCAGAGGTGATCTGTGTCTTGCCTACAAGGCAGTCTTAGACTCTGCTCTACTAGAGATGCTCCATATCCATAAGTCTAACTCTTCGCATAGTACCTGATTGAAAAGCTTAAATATAATATTTGACACTAATAAAACCTGCTGGAGAGAGAGGTTGTCCCCCAGAGGCTTTCTCATCTGTGGAATAGACTCCCCATACACGTCAAGCAAAGTACGTCACTGCCCCTCTTCAAGTTGATCCTTGATGAGTGGATGGGCAACCACAAATTTGTCCCAGGGGTTCCACCTGTGTTCTTCATTGACAGGGGTGACAGGTGTTGATTGAGGTTTCTTTTGGGGGGATAAACTCTTGGCTAGGCTTGTAAGCGCCCCAGAGCCATTAGCCTAGTAATCTCCTATGATTCTATTTACTAATAGTTTGGCATACTGTTGTGTGCTGCCTTTGAGGTTTTGGGCAGAGCTAAAAAAGGCCTTATGGTTATCATTGGCCAAGGAAGCTATCTTTACCTCAAAATTTGCTGTGTTGAACTTAATTTAACCACTTAGTTGTCTGTTCAGTTTGAGAGTTTTTATCTTTCTTAGTGTTATAATTCCTAATTTTAGCTATGACTTTTTCTTGTTGTACAACCTGTTTAATTTTGTGTTCCACCAGGTTGATTTGTTTTTTAAGTAGGGTTTGGGCTTACTTTTGGTCGGCACATCAGCCTCTATGCAATCATTAACACGGTTCTAGAGAGGTTTGGGGAATAATTTGGTTACTGTGTTACATGGGTTTGAAGGGGCTTGAAGTTTTGACAGGTTATCATCTAATATTAAGTAGTTTGCCTAAGAGTAGTTGATGTTACAGGGTTTGCCGGGGTACAGAATTGATTATTAGTTTGAAGGAGACTGCTTTGTGATCTGACCGTACCAGAGAGAGCACAACACTTGGTGGTGGTGGTGGTGGAATGTGCAGTTTTCTCCAATATTTTGTGAGTAGTAGGCCTAATATGTTTGGAGTGGGTTAATTTCATTGGCTTGTGGTCCTCATCATCATCTATCTTGTAGGGGGGGTCTTAGGTTTGACCCCAGGTGAAGACTGATATGCAGCAGTTTAGTGGAGAGCATTATGTACAACACTGGCATTCTTAGTAAATTAGATCTGGCTAAATGTGAAGCCACTTTGCAGCATTGTTTGGGTGCTGTACAAGGTATTATAGTGCCAGTGGGACAGCAGTAATGGTCCAGAGATTTTATCTAGGCATTGCTGCTAGCCCCTTTTGCAGCTGTACCTTTGTTCCATACTTTACTTTTCTTTCTGTGTCCAAAGCTATTATGATCCTTTGTAACAGTTTTTGTGCTACTTCCTCAACCATTGCATTCCAGGGATATACCACACTCTCCATGAAGTAATAGCTTCTCAAAGCTTTCATGAAGTATACCTCACATAGCAGCCATATGTCCCTTTCTGTCTGTTTAACTCCATTCCTCCTTCTTGTACCCAGACAGTGCATTGTGCCCAGGGCATTTCCCCCTCTCTTCTCCCTTGCAGTGTGTATATGCTCAGATTTTTCAAGATTTTGCTATTATGCCAGCCTCTCTATTTTTCACCATTTTCTGGTAAGTGTGTATTGCAGGTTTTTCAAATTAACTGCTTTCTTTCATGGTATCTAGATCTGTGCATAGTATTCTAACTGTGGCCTTAGCAATGCAAAGATGTTCTCTGTATCTGTGGAATCTACTCTTTCTTTGCACCACACATTTTTTTTGTTATTTTTTTGTATTGTCAGTTATATTGGTTAACATAACTCATCATGTAGTGATTGCCCCTAAATATTTCTGTTCATAAAGGCTTAAAGGACCACTTGTATCTAGTGGGCGTACCTACTTAAATTAATTGAAGGGAAAAAAGGAAGTCATTTAGTGTTGTAGGTTTTCCTTGGCCTCATTCTGCTAAAATACATAACCTTGTATTTTTTTTTACATTGTCCCACCAGACAGCTACCACCCACAAAGCCATCTGCCACAAGAGATTTGCTATCCATCACTAATTGCTGTTCCAGTTTTGGCATGATCTGCATGTACATTTCCTAAACCCAGTGAGCTGTCTTATATATTAAGTACTAAACAGGACTGATTCTAGCGCTGAACCTTTGGTATTTCACCATTTGCTGCTGTTGACACTTCTCCCTTTTTTGTCACTTCATGGGCTGATTTTAAGGAAAGTAATGATAGGCATCAAAGATGGTGGCCCTAGCAATTTGAATTTGTTTTGTTTTCCAATGCAATACTGGAAAGTATAGGTTCATAGGTTCATAGCTAAATATTAGGCTAGTTGTCTTGTGGGCCATATTAAGCCTAGCCAGTTTTCATTTTTGTGCTGAATCTGTCTTATTTGCCCCACCCATCCCTTGGTCGATAATTATATATTACCGTAAGGAAAATAAATGGGATCATACCATAGATAATTTGAGGGGACCCATGCATAAGATAAAGCTAGGAGCTGCCTCTGTCTATTAGTAGTACTGGGGAGAGTCCTGAGGTAAATTTTCTGGGGTCCCATTTACGTTGTCAAAGGGTCTGTTAAGCAAATGCCCTTTGATCGACATGTAAATGTTGAACTGTGAAATGTTTGAATGGCCAAGTAAGCAAATTTTTTCTGAGGGGAAAAAAATTGCTTGGCCGTTATTGGGAATTTGCCCTTTCCTCTACTGTAGTCTGCTCTCAGAGTTAGTATGTTTAGTTAGGGGGGGGCATGAGGGGCACAGCCCCCCACATCAGGGTGTGTGGGGGTGATGCCCCACATTTCTTAGGGTTTGATTTTTTTTTTTTTATTTGGCCGTTCAAAGTTTTCGTAGTTTGACATTTACGTGTCAATCAAAGGGCATTCACTTAACAGACCCTTCGACGTAATATAGACCCAGTTTTCTGTTTCCCATCCATAGATCCAAGTTGTGCTTGAATAGAGACAGGGATGAACTTTGTTTTATGTGAATAGTCTGTTCAAGAGCACCAGTATCATTTGCAATGTATACCTGTCCTTCCAAACAGTTCTATTTGAATTGAAATTAAAATTTAAAGTATCTCCCATTTGGCCACCATGTCAATTTTCTCACTTGTTACTTTGCATTTCATAACTGATGGATCTGAATATGATTTTTTTTAATGCCCACTTCATATGTTTATCGTATTGTTCACTGCTGCAATAGCCTTAGCTGTATGGGTAATATGCTGCCAAGGATGTAATAGATGACATCTTTCAAAGCTTCAGTGCAACTTCCAGACACCCAGACTATCAAGGAACTCAAGCTGAGCTAATTAAAAGACAAGTTTGGGTGCAAAGCCCTTCAGAGCTGTACTGTCACCGAAGAGTACATTCCTAGGAGGCTTTCAATACTTCCATAGTCGGCTTGTGCTTTCCTTTGCTGGGCAGATAAATTCACTTTGGGGAAAAAGCCTTCCATTTCTTAATTTTATTGATGTGATGTTGTCTGTTCACTTTTCATCAACCTGTGGGTTTTGGTTCTGAGCTTGGAACCGACACATCCATCAGCAAGCTTAGGATTGGAAGCTAGAGTTCCTCCCACCCTACCTATACTGCATAGCTCCTCTGAGACACCTTGGATCTCGTTTTCCACACTCAGCTAAAGCATCAGATCTGTTAGAGCTCCTCTGCTAGTGGTCGCAAGTGACTACAATTTCTTCTTTTCACTGTTTTTCATCCTTATCTTTTTTCTTCTACCCTTTTACTTCACTGAAAGAAAAAAAAAGTTTTAGTTAGTTTAATGTTTGTGTGTGTGTGTGTGTGTGTGTGTGTGTGTGTGTGTGTGTGTGTGTGTGTGTAGTCTTTGGCGCATGGTCATTGTGACCTTTTTCTATTTCCTCCTTGCTCTTTCTTTTCTTTTTCCACTAGGTCAGAAAAGTATGACAAGCCAGTGGGTTTCAAGAAATGCACTTCCTGTGGGTACAAGATCCTTGTATCTGATGCTAGAGGGGGTGCATTTACTGTTTGGGTCCTGCCCACCTTCAAGTCGATTGCTTGATCAGTAAGGCCTTTCTCCCTCAGGCCCTTGAAGATAGAAGCAATAAACTGGTTCTCAGGGGTCTTATTTTTCCCCCTTTTCCTGCAATAGCTTCAGTTTCAGGGGCTCAACCCCTCGTTAAGTAATCTAAGGAGGTCAGGGACCATAAGTAATGGTCCGTGGACCCCTCTGCATCTTCGGAGTTAGAGCCTCCAAGGAAGGCCCTCAGACTGTCAGAGCACAGTTTCCCTGCTTTGATAACAGTCTCTTCTTCTCTGCCACATGCCGTTTTGGGGCTGGAGCTGTCGGCAGCAAGTCTGTCCCTTAGGGTCATATCACCCAAGCACTGCAAGCCTTCCTCTGTATCTTCTCCTGTCGGAGAATGAGGTGGACAGATTGATGAGGAGGTTTCTCCGTATTCAGATCCAGATGGGGGTCATCTGAGCTCCATCCCTGATGGGATCTGCAAGCAGAGCCCCCATGTAGGATCATTTCTCCTTCTCCAGTCTGGCCTACTGTTTCAGAGCTCCCGGATCTTTCGGCCCCTTGTGCCAGTCTGTCAGCCCTGATAGTTATGTCTTTAAGCTTGACTGCTTCCTTCACTTGCTCAGTTCCAAGTATGTCGGGGCTGAGCATGTCTCAGGACAGAAGCCTTGATGTTGAGTCCAGGGGGATGACTTCCACTCCAAAGTTTTCAGAGATGTTGCTTCCCCTCAGTGTGTCAGAGTTTGACAGCTCGGGGCCAGCTCCCCTCTTGGAGCAGGGGGCTGTTGGTGTGTTCGGGGACAACCTGCTCCTGATACCTTGGGATGTGGGGGGGGGTCTTCCTCAAGACTCCAGCAGTCCTTCTGCCTTCGAGGTGATAGAGAGGGTCCTCTCCGCTCTTAGGAGAACTCCTGCACCTGTTTTGGATCCTCCCCTTCCCATCTTGGGTTCTGTGACGGAGACCTCCTTTCTGCCACTGGGACAGCTGGTTCCGCAGAGCCTCCAGTCTCTTCCACCCAGGGAAGCCCAGACGTCTTCTGACAGCTCTCCAGAGCATCCCACCAAGGAGGTTCCTTAGAAGAGAAGGTGCAAAAGGAAGCACCTAGATTCCCCAGAGGAGTCCCTCATGACAGACACTGACTTCGATGAAGGGGATGGTCCCCCAGATCACCACCTGGTGTCTCATTTGGAGACATATTAGAGATTATTCATCAGAGAAATGGTTGGTCAGCCCCAAAGCCGAACTCAGATAAGTTGGTGTTCTTGGAGGCCTTTGGGACTGGCCCATTTATATCCTGGGTGTCCTCCCTTGCAGATCCTCTTGTGGACTTAGTGTCTGCATGGGCTTGGAAGGAACTAGATGCTGCAGAACCTATACCAAAAAGAACAGACAAGATCCTTAGTGCTCCCTCGGATATGTCTCACTGACAAAGGACATTCCAGTAGATGCCATGGTGGTGGCTGCAGGCACCAAGAAACAGCTTGCTCAGGAAATCTCTACTATCCATCCCCCTAACAGGGAGTCCAGGGCTATGTACAGGTTCAGAAAATGTGCCCTCAGAGAGTTGAATTACCTAGCCCATTTCACCAGACAACAGAGGAATTTAATTAATGAACTCTCTAGTTCTGGCGCTGACTCCATGATGCTGGTGGATCAGACTTCCTTTACCTCCCGTATGGCCTAGAGGTGCCTTTAACATGTCCACGAGTCTTATCTCTCATGCTGTTGAGGGCAACTCTAGTGCGGCCGGTTCTGGCATCGCTATTTGGTGCCATACCTGGATGCGGCTATGTGATTTCACAGAACCTTTTAAGGCATCCTTTGTCAATGCCCCCTTTGATGGTTCCTCCCTTTCTGGACCGACTGTATGTGACACTCTCTCCTGTAGTGAGAAAGAAGGAAAGACCCTGTCTGCCATTGAGATCTACTTTTTGACCCCATGAAAGTCCTTCTCCAGGAATCAGAATGGGGGAAAGAAGTTGTAGTTCAGAAAATCCCAGGTTCCTTTCCAGGATGCTCTGGGAGATTTTTCCCCCAGGGGTAGAGAGAGAGAGAGAATAATTCCAATGGTAGATGCTGCCTTTGGGGCAGAAGGGGCCCATTGAATCAGGGGTCTCAGGATTCTCCCGTGGAGAAATCCTTACAGCATTTTGGAGGTGTTGCCTGACTGTCCCTGACTGGTGGCAGGCAAGGAACAGTGCTACTTGCACCTAGACGCCTGCTTAGCCATGACAAACAATCGTTGGGTGCAAAGTGTTATATCCATACTCCTCAGGCCCATACTGGACCTGATTTACCTGAACAAGTCACACAAAGTTCTGGATGGTCACGGTTCAGTCCATCCTTCCCTTTTTACAGAAGGATGATTGGATGTGCTCGGTAGACCTGAATGTTGCGTATTGTCATATCAAAATAAACAGATGCTCCAGAAGGTTTCTGTGTTTCAGGTAGGGAGCCAGTCACTACCAATTCCGCATGCTTCCATTTAGTCTCACTACAGCCCCCAGGGTGTTCACCAAATGCATGACAGTGGTTGCAGCTCAGCTCTGAATGCATGGAGTCCATGTGTTTCTTTACCTGGACGACTGACTCATAGTTACACCAACCAGGCATCTACTGATCCAGGCCAGGAATTTTCTTTTACAACTTGCCCAGACATTAGGGATCACCATAAACCTCCAGAAATCGTAATTGCAACTTGTGCAGATGGTAGATTTTATAGGGGCCCTTTTGGACACAACCAAAACCCTAGCTCTTCTTCCACCAGACAGGATTCTTTCTCTCTGCGGACACATATCAAACAAATGTTAGTGGTCCCAGTCCCTACAGCAAGTCTGGTTCTCATGGTTCTGGGTTCTATGGCTGCGACAATTACATTACTACCAACAGCTCACTTACATATGAGAATTCTCCAATGGACACTGTCTGTTCAATGGTCCCTCCTGCATCAACCCCTCCATCATCCTATTAAATTGTCTCGGGTGTGCAGGAACTCTCTTTTGTGGTGGCTTCATGATCCAGAAGTATCTCAGGGTCATCCTTTCATTCTTTCCACCCCCAGCGCCACATTAACCACAGATGCCTCCCAGCTGGGGTGGGGGGACATTACCTGGGATGGACAGGCCAAGACACATGAACTCCCCAAGAAACCAATCTGCATATCAGTGTCCTAGAGATGAGGGCAGTTCTTTTAGTTTTGCAGACCTTTCACTCCCTTCTTCCTCTGGGGACAGTTGTGATTCAAAATGACAACATGTCTGTTGTGTGGTATCTCAACAAACAAGGTGGAACCAAGTCCTACCCCCATTGTCAAGAAGTGATGAGAGTGTGGCAGTGGGCTCTCTCTACCAACCATTTTCTAGATGTAATGCTCATTCCAGGGGTGAACAACATATTGGCAGACAGGCTCAGCAGGATTCTCCTGATGCCTCATGAGTGGTCTCTGAATCAGTCAGTGGCAAACCAGATCTTCCTCAGATAGGTTTGCCATGCTGCAAACGTTTTGCCTCCCCTTACAACAACAAATGCAGCAGGTACTTTGCCCTGATCTCTCCACAGGGACAGTCACCAAGAGATGCTCTAGTCCATGCTTGGCATCCCTGTTTACTTTATGCCTTTCCTCCTGTCCCCCAATTCCCAAATTTCTTCAGAAGGCATACAGGTTGAAGAGCAAAGTGATTTTCATTGCCCCTTTTGACCTTGACGGGTTTGGTTCACCTTCCTTTTGTCTCACATAATTTGCCCTTCGTGGACCTTGGAACCATGTCCAGACCTTGTGATCCACCCCTCAGGGCAAATTTACCCAGATCTTTGCAATATGAAACTAACCACATGGTTTCTCCAATTCCAGTGATGGCTAGACAATCCAGCCTTTCTTCCCCTGTCCAGAAGATTATCACTTCTGTTCATAAGTCTTCTATCTGGAAAATTTATAAAAGCAACTGGAAAAGGGTTTTCATCTGGGCCCAACAGCATCACATTGATCTGCTTACTGTGCCCATTTCAGCAGTCTTTGATTTTCTGGCTGGTCTTTTTCATTCGGGGGCCAGTTTTTTTACCATCAAAGTTCAGTTAGCAGCTATTTTTAATTTTCACATTGGAGAGAATGATGTATTTGGCTTCTTCCAGACTTTACAAAGCCTTTCTCAAGGGTGCTTTCCTTCTCCGACTTCCAAGCAAGGATCCTACTCCTCCATGGGATCTTATGCTAGGTCTACAATCCTTGACTTTAACCCCCCCTTTGAACTCGCTGGTATGGCTGATTTGAAATCCCTGTCCTGGAGAACAGCCTTTTAGTGCCATTACTTCGGCCAAGAGTGTTTCTCCAATTCCAATGTTGGCTAGGCAATCCAGGCTTTCTTCCCCTGTCTAGAAGATTATCATTTATGCTCATAAGTCTTCTACCTGGAAAATTTATAAAAGCAAGTGGAAAAGGTTTTCCATCTTGACCCAACAGCATCACACTGATCCACTTACAGCTCCCATTTCAGCAGTCTTGGATTTTCTGGCTGGTCTTTTTCATTCAGAGGCCAGTTTCTCTACTGTCAAAGTTCAGTTAGCAGCCATTTCTAATTTTCACATTGGAGAGAATGATATGTCTTTGGCTTCTTCCAGACTTTGCAAAGCCTTTTTCAAGGGTACTTTACTTCTCCGACCTCCTATCAAGGATCCTGCTCCTCTGTGGGATCTTATGCTAGTTCTACAAGCCTTGACTTTACCCCCCTTTGAGCCCACTGCTAAGGCCGATTTGAAATTCCAGTCCTGGAGAACAGCCTTGTTAGTGGCCATTACTTTGGCCAAGAGGGTTTCTGAACTTCAGGTGCTTTCTTCCAAACCCCCTTATTTTATTTTCCATAAAGACAGAGCTACTTTACCTACTAATCCCTCTTTCTTACCAAAGGGTCACCTGTCAGTACTATTAATCAATCTGTTAATCTTCCTGTATTTTTTCCGAACTTTCAAAATAAGGGTGAACATACTGTATGTTGCATCTTTTGATGTCCGTAGAGAACTGTGATTCTGTTTGGACAGGACAAAATCTTTCAGGAAGTCTGATCAGCTGTTTGTCGCTTTCTCAGATTCCAGAAAAGGGAAAGCGGTTGTTAGAACTACTGTTTCTCTTTGGCTAACAAGCTGTGTTATGCATGTGTATTCCTTGAATAATATTCCCCTACCTAAACCAGTCAGAGCTCATTCCGTGAGATCTATTGCCACTTCTGAGGCTTTCTGGTCTAGGGTTTATTTAGAAACTATTTGTGCAGCTATGTCTTGGGCAAACTCCCACACTTTAATTTCAAATTAGAAGCTTGACATCATACCTAGGAACAGGGCTGACTTTGTTTCTGCAGTGCTCTGGAATATCCTTCCATTAGGCCACCCAGATCTGTGTACCTGGGGACTCTGTCCCACAGGTTTGATGAAGAGTGAACAGACAACGTCAGATAAAGAAGTTATGTACTCACCATAACATTCCATCTGTGTTTGCTTCAGTCTTCATTAGCCATCCCCCTCTTTTCCCCTTCCTCATCTTTGAAGGACCTAACTGATTGTACTGGGATCCTTTGTTCTTCTGTTGAGCTCCTGGACAACTTTTATGCTTTGTTTCCTTTTACCCCAAAAGTAGTTTATTTTTAAAATTTGCAGCAAACTCGATCTGACGTATCTTAGAGGAGCTAGGCAGTATGGGTTAGGTTGGAGGAGCTCTAGCTTCGGATACTAAGCTTGCTGATGGCCGTGTCAGTTCCAAGCTCAGAAGCAAAATCCACAGGTTTGATGAAGACTGAAGCAGACAACACAGATGGAACATTATGGTGAGTACATAAATTCTTTATTTATTACTTTCCTCTTTTGGAAAGTTTAAAGCTAGAAGTGTTAGGTTTTAATGGACTGTCACAGGAGTGTAACATACTTTTGAGTTATGTGCAAGACAAATTATACAAGGGTTACACGTTCCATGGACCTGAACCTTATTTGTGACTGCAGCAGAACTTGCTGGAGAGACAGATTTGTATTCCAAAGTCTACATTGTCTATGGAATAAACTTCCCATCTTCATGAAACAAACCCTGTCCCTCACTCTCATCAAAAAAGTATTTGGATGATTTGGATAAATGCATGGAGAGCTGTAAATTCATTCCCCATGTACTACCCATGTCCCTTATGGACAGAGGCAGTCTGTAAAATGACTCTGGGCTCCAGCACTGAAGACCCACTACCTCAATACTATCCCATCCCATATCTGGGAATTAAGATGCAATATTCTTATATTCTGGGTATTATTGGCTGGGCTTGTAAAGGCTATTGCATCATTAGCCTAGTAATCACCTATGAACCTATGAATGGAGCACTGTTTTTTTTTCTGTGAGTTTAAACGTAGTGTTAACTAACTGAGAACTTATTCTCTGTGGAGAAACTCTGTTGTTTTTTCCTTTGTGGGGCTAACAGTGCTGTAAAGAGATTTTTAAGTTTTTTTTTCTGTAAGAAAATAAAAATAACTTTTGTGGACTGGTAGTTTTACTGGCAGTTGCTACTCCTCTTCCATGGGAAAGAGGCACCATTTTTGGCTTGACCATGGAACACTTTACCTGTTCCATGGTTAGCCCTTCTTCCAGCTATAAAAAGAAAAAGTTAAGTGAACAACCTTTGCCACAACAACAGGCTAGCAGATTACCTTACCTGCATGTGGGTGACTCTGCTTTGGCCATTTGTACTTCAGATCACTAATCATTTCCCCAAGATCCCACTGGT